>NC_061122.1:110557951-110608147 GCF_002878395.1 Capsicum annuum | reverse complement strand
AAACTAAAAATGAACAACTCTGTTTCTACAATTAATGGAAGCATAGCACGAGTGGAGCCAATCCATGTCGAGAATGACATCAAAATCAGCCATCTCTAACTCCACAAGATCAACTGTGGTAAATTTCTGTTATATTATGACCAAATAGTTCCTGTATACCTACCTGACTACAATAGAGACACCTACTGGAGTGGACACTGAGAAGGGTTCCACTAAAGTCTCAGAACTGACCCCAAAATTTACTACTAAGTAGGGAGTTAAAAAGAAAGAGAAGCTCTGGGATCTAACAAATCATAAACATATAAATGAAAGACCTGTAACGTACTGGTAACCATATCAGGAGAACTTTTCTAATCCTATTGGAATTAAAGTGCATACAATCTATTTGGGAGCTGACCACTATTACACTGAAAGCGACACCCTGCTAAGTCAGGCGACCAGATAGAACTAGAGGACAACTGGACTGACCCTGCTGACCATTATTTTGGCAATCCCTGACTCTGTGGCCTGGCTTGCCACACCCAAAGCATATATCACTGCCAGATCTATACACACCCTGATGGTTTCTTCTGCATTTCTAGCAAAGAAGATTTGTACGACTATTGTTCAAACTACCCTAGGACTTAGAGCCTGGAGCCTTTTTCTGATTATCATTTTTGAACTTCAGAATTGGAGCACTAGTTGAAGACAGAGCTGGGGATGAATATTTCTGAAAAAATTAAGGATGGTTACCACCTTCCAACCTCAGCTGAGAAAAACTAAATCTACCTATTCTGGCTCTCTTATTCTCCATCTTTCTTTCCTTAAATTTCTGCTCCTCAATCTGTTGATCATTGACCATCAAACTAGATAATTCTATCTCCTTAATCAATATCGTTGTCCTAAACTCCTTGACCACACTATCAGCTACCCAGAAATAAACTTACTCACCCTAGACCTATTATCAGACACCATATTAGGAGCATACCTAGCTAGATGAATAAATTTAAAAGAATACTATTTCACAGTCACGTTCCCCTGCTTTAAATTGATAAACTCCTATACCTTATCTTCCCTTAACTCCAAAGAAAAGTACCTATCTAAAAAGGCTGTAGCAAACCACCCTCATTTATCAGGCCCTGTATCTACGCCACTATCTTCCTTCCACTACTTATACTAGGTATGAGTAATATCCTACAACTGGTAAGCACCCAATCTGCACTCTTATTAGAAGTCACACCCATAATGTCAGTTATCTTCTGAACCATGCAAAGAAACTCCTACGAATCCTCATTAAACTTGGATCCCAAAAATAAAGAAGGGTTTATTTGAGTGAAGCCTCGAATCCTAACTGTGGCAGTATTTGACACTGTAATGGCTGGGACAGCAGCCTGTTGATTATTTTGACCTACTACTAGGTGAGCTAAAGTAGAGAATGTAGCTCATATATTGGCATAAGAGACATCCTCATTCAAAAGACCTTCCTAAATAGATGGAGGTGTAGGCTGATTCCCGTTTCTTTTTCTGTTAGTTTTTTTGGGAGGAATGTTCTGTAAACAAAAAGAAAATTAAATTAGAAAGAGAGTTTAAATTGAGCTCATGCTCATTTGCACAACATGAATACTGAAAGAAGGGGAACTTTTCCTAAAATGTCTTATAGCCTCTTGTCCATAAGTGTGGCATGTTTCACACCTGTCGAGAAGACTCTACTAAACATAGTTTTCAGAATCCTTTGGAAACTTTGAAATCTTAGGCTCTGATACAAAGTTTGTAATGCCATGGGAGTACACCCTGGACGTCACATGGTGCTTACAGTCCCTAGAGATCACAGGTTAACCTATAAGCTAGTACCTGCTATGAGCATTATATAATATATTAATAGCGAACATGTGCGGAAACAACTAAATATTCCATAAGGCTTTAATACTTAAAAAAATACAACTGAAATCCACAAGCCTAAAACATAAGATAAAAATTCATAAAACTAACTGATAAAATTGACAACTAACTAATTGTCTAAAATGTTCGAAAGCCTCTAAAACTGACTAAATGAGAGTTGATGGAACAATCCCCAACTAACTCTAACTGAATACTGAACTAAAAACACCAAAATAATATAATCGATCCTCAAAATATGAGAACTCACCTCTGCTACTATTGCTGATGCGCTGGGTGGTCTATATGCGGTCCGAAACCTGACTGTTTGAACCTATAATATGATATATCATAGCACAAAAAATGAGTATATGGTCAGTACTTTGAATGTACTGGTATACTAGATGGGGTTAGGCTAATATACATGGGCCCATGTACATGAATAATAACTGACTAAATGAATAGCATGAGATAACTGATACATGGTATGCATGAAAACTGTAAAATTTGATGATACATGACCAAGCATATAACATGATACTAAAATAGCCTGTAAACTGAAGTAGTAAAATACTAATATTGAATAACTGATAACTGTATGCTATGATCAAACAAACCTGAATCTGAACACTATACTAAATACTGAACTGAGATCGTGGGAGCTATCATCTAACCGACATGCCCCAATATAAGCTAATTGGGGTCTAATTGTGACCCTAGTTGGAAGGGTATCAGTATCGTACCATGGGTACTAACCCTGGCTGTGTGGATCCAGTAAAGTAAAGTCCTGAAGGGCTAAAGAGTCACCCTCTATTGGCTGGTGCTCTAGTAAGATATATGTCAATCCTCAAATGGCAGGTTAACATCTTAACCTACACTGGCTACGTAGTTCTAGAACGCAGGGAATACTACTAAAGGTCATACCCTCAACTGGCAGGTGAGCCCCCATCTTTGGGTTTGCTCAGTGCTAAATCCTACTCCTAACTAGTCTGACTCTAATTACTTTACTAAACTGAGCTTACTGACATGATATGCTGGCTGAATTGGTAATACTTTAATATATTCAAAACCATTTTGAAAATACTGAGACTAAGTAAATAGCTAAGTTTTTGGGTATTCATAATCCCCAGGAGTCAATAACATTACCAGTAGAACCATACTAAAGCTTCAAAAGCATGATAAGTAGTCATATTTGAAAATTCATCTCTTAGGCATTTCATCAAACACATGGGGGGTCATAAAGTTAAAGTAAGGGAATAGTTAAATTATGGCATAATAGCATAATTTGAATACAAAAATCATGGGTTAAGGATTTAACATGTAAATATCATCCTTCAAATGGGTCAAAGGCTAATTCCAACAAGAATATATGTAAACATGATATAAATATCGAAATTCATGGAAATTAATGGATAACATATGTGAAAACATGTAATGGTCATGATTTTAAACTTTAAAACAGATTCTTGGACTCCATGGGTGAAAAGGACTCATGAATGAACATCTAACATACCTTAATTGATGAATTTTTGTGAATTCTTGGTGATTTAATGAAGCTTGAACGTAGATTTGAAGAAGCTAAGGATTTGTTCTTGAGAGAGTTTGTGAAAAGATGAGTGTTTTTTCCTTTTTGGGACCTTAATCTCATGTTATGGGTGAGGTAAAGTAAGGGGAAAATGACTCAAATACCCCACATACCCAAAATAAATTTAAGTGAACGTGTCCTATGATGCATCGCACCCTAAATCAATGCACCATGTTGCACCCCACCAACACGATAAGCGGTGCGCCATGGCTAAATTGCACTAACACGCTGGTTTAAACATCCAAACAAGCCTCAAACCTTGTCTGACAAATCCAAAACTTACCCGAGACATGCTATCGACCACCCTGATCATGAATTAACTTAAAATTCAACGTTGTAAGACCGGGAAGGTTGAAAATAAAATCATTGAAGTTTAAGAGGCCTTGTAAACGACTAAATGTTAACACTTACTGAAATTTTTCTATGTATTGGACCCCTTTAGCATGAAGAGTGAGCTGAAACAAGCTAGGATCTTATGGGGATCTACAATTAAGAACCCTCAGATCTAGAATCATTAACATGTACTAAGTGATAGAGGTACCTTTTAGAAACTAATTTCTGGACTCAAAAATACAAATAAACCTTCCATTAGGTACTATGGAACTACCTTACCATTTGATCACCAGCTCATTAGAGAAATGGAATCTGACCCTTCGGGTCTGGCGATCAAGAAACGCATGGCATGAATGTAACCAATCCATCCTCAAAATTACAACAGTCTAAGATGTCCAACTATATTAGATCCACTGAGATCTCCCTACCATGGATCGACATCACACAACTCCTATAGACCTTTTTAGCCATAATGGAGTTATCCACAAGGGTCGACACAGAAAAAAGATCCAGAATACGCTTAGGACAAAAACTAAAATGAATAGCCACATAAGGGATCACATAAGAGAGGGTAGGCTCAGGATCAAGTAGATAATATAAATCATGAGAGAAGATTTTAAGCATACCAACAAAAAAACCAGGGGATGCCTCAGAATCCTGGAAAGTGGCAAGAGCGTACAGACGATTTCGACTAGTACTAGAGCCATAAACAGAAGTAGCATCTTTTGTCGCAAGAGTTGATGAAGTAGCAAATGAATCTTATTTTCCCTAGAATCAACCTTAGGAGGAGAATACCTCCGCATATGACCAATATAATAATATTTAAAGAACTTTTTATCCCATCTTTATAAACACCACGATGCACCTGACCCCGAAATCTACAAGGAGGATACAATGGACTTTACTAAGCCCCACTAGCTCGAGGCTGGGCTACTGGTGCTCTAAACCCACTATTATATTGCGAATGATGATCACCTGATGGCTTCATATAAGGAGGACTAGTTGTAGAGTAGGAATCAGAATTTTCCACTTCTTTTTAGACCACTTTTCACCATATCTACCACTCTATTGCTAACCTCCACCCAGATCTGAATAGTAAAACTTCTTATTCTTCCTTTAACTCATCTCTGCTTACTTCTTTTTTTGTTATTTCACTTGTTGCATATACACCATAATTCTAGAGATATCCATATCCTTGTTCAACAAGGCAGCCTTGCTCTCCTAGATCAATTCACGAAATAACCAAGAGGCAAACTTTCTAATTCTAGCCCTCATGCTAGACACCAGTTCTGGAGTATAACATGATAGTTGATAAAACTTTAAGGCATACTCCTTCACTAATATCTTTCCATGTTTTAAATTCATGAACTCCTCGGTCTTTGCCTCCTTCAACTCCTAAGGAAAGAAATGATCAAGAAAAGAACTAAAGAAGTTATCCCACAAAAATGACTCATCATCATTGCCCCTAAGTTGCTCCTACTCTTCATACCACTGGTATGCTACATCCTTCAACTAATAAGCAACAAACTCTACACCCTCCAAGTCAGTAGCATGCATCATACGAAAGATTTTTTCTATTTCATCAATAAAATTTTTAGGATCTTCTTCAACTCTATAACTAGTGAAAACAAGAGGACTCAACCTCATAAATTAGCCAACTCTAGTGGCCTCAGATTATGAAGCAACACGCTCAGTCTAGGAGGACACCAAATGGATAAGCAAATGAATCGATTGGCAAAACTCAGCATTAGACACTCTATCTTGGGGTGCCTGGGAAGGGATAGTGGAAGCAGAAGAGTTCTATCAGGGCAATTAGAAGCAATGACCCTAGATTAAGTCTAAACTCCTGGAGTTGGATGAGCTCATCCACATTGGACTTAGACGGAATAGAAGGGTTTCCATGAGCATCATATCTTCTAGGACGCATGATCTGAAAAGGGAACATACGAGAATTAGAGGAGATTCAAGGCCTTAGACTCTATGCCTCAACAGTAAAACAACAAGAAAGTGAAATATTCCCAAATAACTCGTAGCCCTCCCTTATAAGTGTGGTGCGCTGGACATCCATAAATGAGACTCTACTTGACACGAATTTGTTGAACACCTAATGACACCAAACCTAGTCTCTGATACTATCTTTTTCATGACCCAAAATAGGGCATGGTCATTATTGGTATCTCGAATTCCGCATGGACCGAAGATCACCCCCAGCACCTAACTAAACCAATCATAACATTCCCCAATGTCGGATGAATTCCAAATATATAACAAGATAGCATGCAACAAGCTTAAGAAAATTCAGAACATGTCTACAACTGACGACCGGTAACCATCCAAATAACCAACCAACACTACCCAATATCCATAGTAATCCAAACAAAGCCTTCTTAAAAAAATATGTAAACCAGTCTTGGTTGGGACATATCCCCGACTTTAACATATGACAATAGAATGAAAATGATAATGTTAATGATAATAAAAGTAACTATCAACTCAAATATAAGAATGAAATCTACTGAAATGCCTAAGACTTCATGGGATAGAAGCTCACCACTTTGTACAATGCAATTAACTGTCAAACTGCATCGACCGACCTAACTCAATACAAGAAAAGTAGAAGTAGCTTTAGTGCCTACATCGCATGGGGATACAATATTTTGAGATGTCTAGTGAGGTGAACACTAGCATGTAACTCAGGGATAAGGATAACATAATGCCATGATCAACAGTCTAAAATAATTCAAAACCAATGCACCTAATCGAAAGCATATATATATTCTACATATTGGGATAGGGAATAAGGCTTAACATAATATTTAAAATGTTATCCTGGATTATGTAGCTTAACGATCCTAACATATGAAGGAACCCACAGGCTATACTCCCAAGCTGGTAGGGCCCTAGTGCCTGTAGCCGCATGAACCAGAGGGTATACATATGTACTATAGGGGACTTGAACCTCTGGCATATTAAGGTGACACAAGCACCAAATCATGAAATAATATATGGGGGGACTCAAACCTCCTAATCAAATGATAATAATAAGGAGGACCTAAACTACCCAATCAAATAATATTAATAAAAGGGACTCAAACCACCCGATTATATAGACCTCCACTTTTATGACTCAGCTACACAACTCTCATTAAATCTTAATTAAAACAAGTATCGCACATTTCTATTCATTGAACCATATTACACATGAAGACATACATTGTTTGTATCACTATACCAACTATACTTGTAAGGTAATGTCAACATGCCAAATAAATTATCATTACTTGAGGGAGTTCACAACCCATTGGTTTAAGGTTGTGGAATTACACAACCCCATAAGGTTCAATTTAAAATTATAATGCAATAGTTAAAGAATAGTTCAATTCCCATATTTCTCATAACTAAAAATCAATATCACAATATTGGGTTGAGGTGATAACCACTTCAAAAGTCACAAGTTTGGGGAAAATCACAATTACCTAGTTCACTCACCACACCCATGCACCCTCAAGTTCAAAACCATAACAAAGTATGGATAATCATATATAGGCCATGGAAAACATTATTCAGCAATAAGTATTTAAAACCCTCAATCCTTGATTTCAAACCAACATAAATATATCATGAACAATACTTTAAAACATATTATTTTTACATATTAACAATGAGAGAAGAGTAACATGCCTGAAACACCAAGTTTTATAAAAGAATTTAACCCTTGAGCCCTGGGATAACCTACTTCATGAAAACCTAAGTATAGCTGCTTAAGAAAATTTGAGAGAGCTTGGAAGTGTTTGAGTATGTTAAGGATGTAATATAAACCCCTTGAGTATGTTAGATAATTCTACCATGACATTTCTATCATGAACAAACATTCAACAAAATGAAAGAGCTGAAAGTGCTACTAGACGGAGCATCAGTGAGGCAGTCTTTTGATTTTATTATGGAGAAGAGTTGTGGCAAATTCTTGAAGGTGGAATGTGTATCTCATGGTTGTATATGGTTGTTGTAGGAAATGAAGTACGAATGCTCGAATTGATTTTGCATAAAAAAGTATGTTGGGATCCAAACTTGTGGTGTTGAACATGCCATGGGCAGATATAAGAAAATATCATCCGAGATTATTGCTTCACTATATATAAATCATTTTTGTGGTGGTAAGGGTCCAACAATAATAAAAATTAAGAGAATTTTATTTAGGGAGATACATTGTAATGCAAGATATTTGATGTGTTGGAAAGGAAGTATAATTGCGATAACATTTTTTTGGGACACTAGAGCATGGATTCTTGCTTGCTGACTTTTTCCTACCTAGACAAGTCACTGATTGTGGTTCTTCTTATTCGGTCATGGTTAAAATGAAGGACGGATCCTTTGTTTACTACTTTTTAGCTTTTGAAGCTTAAATACGGGGTTATGCCTACAAGAGAACGTACTTGTCATTTGATTGTACAAATTTATATGGTAAGTACGGGGATGTATTGATGAGCGTCGTTGCATAGGACACTAAAAATCATATTTATCCAATTGCCTTTTATGTTGTGGGTAAAGAGAACGATGCTTCTTGGACCTTTTTTTTTGAGAAGTTAAAGTCTATAGTAGATGATGATCCAGATTTATACATCATCTCTGATCGGTACATCAGTATTGCCAATGCCTTCTCTCATGTTTATAGTTGTGCACATCATGGACTTTGTATGAGTCACCTCGATGAAAATATTTGAGCAAATAAACACTATGGAGAGCATCTTTATCTATTCTACGCTATGATAAAGGCTTATTGCTTTGATACATTTAGCGAGCATTTTATAGAATTCAAGGATAAATTGCCCGAGGTAGCACATATTCTTAAAATGTGGTTAGTTTTGAGAAGTGGAGTAGAACACACTTCTAGGAAAATAGGTACAATGTAATGAACACAAACATTGCTGTGCTACTCAACTCAGTGTTTACGGATGAATGAGAGTACCTTGTGTCATACATATTTAATTCGATTGCTAAAAATTTTGGTAAAAAGTTCAAGGAGTGGCATGCATAGGTCGGCAGCTCAAATAACGAATTTGTTCCTTGTACGAAAAAGATCTTAAGGGATAATAAGATTTTTTCAACCCCTATGATTTTAAACTCAGAAGGAAGAGAGTCAAATGCATTAAGGGCTTCGGTGAAACTTTCAAGTCTAAGAGAAGAAATAAGTGTTCAATATGTAAGAGAGCCAAGCATAAAAGAACCACATATAGTATGGATAACAACTGTTAGATATAGGATTGTCTCTTTTTTTATAAGTTAAGCTACTATTTCGGGGGACCTACTTATTTCTGTAGAATTTAATGTTCAATTATAATTGACTCTGCATTTTCTATGATAGACCACATTAATCTATGTTATACCTTTTACTTGGTCGATTAAAGAAATGTTAAAAGATCTATGATTGTTCATCAAACACGTTATATAGGTCTTTTTATCACTATATCACTCCAATCGATACATTGAACCATCGTTTGATGTTCTCAATTAATGAAAAGCTGCACTACACATCTATTCAGATAAAAATAGCTGGTATACCTAACCAAAATATATTCTATTCCTGCACGTGTTGACTGCTCATTGGTTGGAAATTTGAAATGCCACCCTGTATAAGTCTATTTATATAGTGATATTTTCTATGTGACTAGTCACTTCCACATAAACTAAACAATGAAAAAAATCATCATCTTTAACAACACTCATGCCTCTGAGAAGAATTCTCCCTTATCCAATCAGTAAAATGAGTATCCATCAACACTATGATATTTTTCTCCTCTGAAGTAACTTTGATTGACTCTTCTATGGGCTGGTCAGGAACACATTTACCTGGAACATGAACTCCTCCGCATCGCTCATTTAAAAAGGGAAATTATTGAGAGGCTTAGAATAGAAGGCAGCGACTACGTCAACCCCCTCCCCCCCATCCCCCTAATTTAGTTTAAGTTTATGTTAGAAGAAAGTTTCTTCTTTTTTGCCCTTTTTGCTGATCTTTTTGTTTATAAATGTATGTAAAGACAATGAATAATAAAATATCAATATTATGATTTCAGTTTATTGGTAATCTTCTTCTTGATGATTTTTATTTTTCTGCAACTATTCCATTTTAAAATTTTGTTTACTGCACTACCAACTTTTTAAATTTTATTTGCTCAATCAATGAATCTAATTGTGAACTGCCTTGATAAAATATATGAAGAGTAAGTGTTTGGTCTATGCATGACCAAATTATTTTATAGGTACTATCTTAAATCTTGGACTCTGTCAATCCTTGACCATACAATCTGGTCGATCGTAGACCAGATGAATTGATAGACCACTAGTCGTATGTTTCTTAAAGAAAAATAATTTAATTAAAAAAAAATAAGCATATAGTCTAGTTCAAACATACTTGTACTTTGAGGGACGATAGTGGTTGAACAAACAATCTAACTCAAACATACTTGTGCTTTGAGGGTCCATCGATTTGTACAGTCTACCATAGACCCGCTGAATCAATGAACCCTAAGTAACATACTTAAAAGGGAATAATTAAGTAAAAAATATACTTGTGCTTAGAGGGTCCATCAATTTATCTGGTCTACCATAGACATATATTGTTGGTCGAGAAAGGATGGGAGTTAGGATCAAGGGTAGATCCAGTTTCTCTATGTAAAGGGTTATAGGCCCTTTCTAGCATGTTGTTTAAAAAGGTATAATTAAATAAAAAATAAATAAATTATGGGATTATACACATATGAAGAGTTTAAATAAGTCACATGATCATGTTAGAGCTCACATTGATTGGGATTGATGTTGAAGGAGTATATGGATGGGTAGTGGTTAAACAAACAACATCCTCAAAGTAATGTTTGTCAAAGCACACATATGTTTTGAGGATGTTGATTGTTCAACCACTACCCATACATATACTCCTTCAATCACCACCCCAATAAAAGGGTTATGTGGATGGGTAGTGGTTGAAAAATCAACATCCTCAAAACATATTTGTTCTTTGACAAACTTTACTCTTATGATATTTTTTGTTCAATCAATACTCATCCAGATACTTCTTAAATCACCACCCCCAATTTGTGTGAGCTCTAACATGATTATATGACTTGTTTAAACTCCTTTATAGGTGTAGAATTCCATAATTTATTTATTTTTTAATTATTTTTTTAAACAACATGCTTGTGAGGGTGAAACCATGTATATAGATCTACGGGATCTACCATTGACTTCGAGAGCAATCCATACTTGACCTACAACATAAGTCTATGGTAGACTACATGAATCGATCAACCCTCAAAGAACAAGTATATTTTTTACTTAATTATTCCTTTTTAAAAAATGTTACTGAGGGTCCATGATTCAGCTCGTCTATGATAGAATTATATATATTGTTGAGAATTAACATAGGTCAAGATATATGAAAGTCTATTAAGTCTCTCCAATTGTTCAGAAAGCATCATTACTGTTCCAACAATAACAAATGGCTAACTTTGTACTTCTTAAATGGTAACACTTTTTTTTACTTCATATATAAAGTCCTCCATCCCTCATTATTTCCTCCACTTTATTTTAATTTTAAAATTCTACAATATCTCAAGCATCTCAAACATACAATTCAAAAAAGACTATAATTTGTCATTGTGAAAATGCTATCTATCTTAAGGACATCATGCACGAACTCAAATTCAGATTGCAAATTTTATTACTATGCAATTGCGAAGGTGAGTCGTGTATGTTTTTTCTTAAAATAAGTAAATTGTTATCTTATTATTAATTTTTCTAGGATAATGACGATGCTTTTTATTTAAATGGCTTGATGAGGTATCACTGTAATGCAACGAGAGTACACCCTGGATGCCACATGAAGATTACAGCCACACTTGACCACAAGCTAACCCATGAGATGGTACATATTGTGCACACTGAATAAAACTGATAACAAAAGATACACACATGCGTAAATAACTGAATTCTCCATAAGGTCTTAAGTACTAAAGCATTACTAAAGTATAAGTCTGAAAACAACTTGTCTAGAAAATGATAAAAATAATGAGAAATTGACTGACTGTCTGAAAGCCTCTAAAATTGACTGAATAAGAGTTGATGGGACAGACCCCAACAAAATCCAAATTTCTAACTAAAATAAAATGCTAAAATAAACAAGATCAATGCTCAAGGTATGAGGACCCACCACTGCCACCACTGCTTATGCACTGGAATGTCTAAGTGCGGTGGGGAACCTGCGCGTCTGAACCTATGATATGAGATATCATAGTGCAAGAAATGAGTATGCAGCCAGTACTTAGAATGTACTGGTATGCTAGATAAGGTTAGGTTGATATGCATAGGATCATGTACATGAATAATAACCAACTGAATGAATAGCATGAGACAATTGATGCATGGTATGCGTGAAAACTGCAAAATCTGAGGATGCATGACCAAGCATATAACATGATATGGAATAGTCCATAAACTGAGATCACTAAAATCTGGTAAATGATAACAGATAACTATATTCCATGGTCAATATAAACCCAAACTGAATTATACTAAAGACTAAACTGAAATCATAGGAGCTAGCTATAACCGGTATGCCCCAATATATTATTAGGGTTCAGACTGTAACCCTAGTTGGTAAAGTGTTCGTATCGTGCCATGGGTACTTACAATAGCTATATGGATCCATTATCTGATGTCCGAAAGAACGAGCGTGTCATGCCTAACTGATGGGGTACCTCTCAAAGTCTATGATGATACCGTAGGTCTGGAACCTAGGTACTTCTACTAACGTCTCATGACTAACTAATAGGGGAGACGCTATCCCTAAGTTCACTATGTGCTAAGTGCTACTCCAGCTGAAGACACTGATTCTTGTACTAATCTAGTCATAACTGAACAAACAACTGACCATACTAACTGATTTAATAATAATTCTTATAGTTTATATATGATCGTTCTACAAATACTAAAACTATGTAAAAAACTAAGTTTATGGGTATTCATAACCCTCAGGACTCTATATCAATATCAATAAGAACACATAAGAGCATTTGAAACCATAATAAGTAAGCATTATTCCAAAAATCAATACAAGGCATTTCACCAAACACTTGATAGTCATATGTTAAAGCATGAAAATAGTTTAAAACATGTGATAGTAACATAACTTAAATATTAAAATCATAGATTAAGGATTTAACATATAACTTTCATCCTTCAAAGATGTCAATGGCTAATTCCAATGAAAACACATGTAAACTGCTATAAAATTAAAATTCATGAGAGTTCATGGATATAATTCATGCTAATATATCCATGCTAATAATTAAAGATCATGATTTTTAAACTAGAAAATGGATTCTTGGACTCCATGGGTGAAAAGGACCCATGGATGAACATCTAACATACCTTGATTGAAAAATATGTGGAAGTTCTTGGTGATTTCTTGGAGATTGATCTTGAATGGACTAGGGTTTGTTCTTGAGTGGAAATGTTTTCAATTGAGAGAAAACATGGAATAAGAGGTAAATAATTCTCTTTTGAGACCCTAATACCGTGTTATGGCAGAGATAAAGTGAGGGAAAAAATTAAAATACCCTGTGGACCAGGAATTAATTATGTTGATCGTGGACAGTGATGCGATAAGAGATATGTCGCATCACTAAGTCGACATGTTAGATAATGCGCCGTGTTGCACCCTACCAACGTTATAAGTTGTGCATCGCGGCCATATCACGCTGATTCACTAGTTTGAACATCCAAAAAAGCCTCAAACCTCGTCCAAAAAATTTAAAACTTACCCGAGATATGATATCGAGTACCTCAATCTTGAATCAACATAAAAATCAATGTTCTAAGGCTGATAAGGTTGGAATTAAAATCATCAAAGTTTAAGAGGCTTTGTAAATGACTAAGTCTTAATACTTAGTGTAATTTTCTAAGTCTTGGACCCCTTTAGAATACAATAGTAAGCTGAAATGAGCTAGGATTTTATGGGGTCTTACAATATATCCCCTTGGGAACATTCGTCCGCGAATGAGATTAATTAAGTTGAGAACTCTGACATACCGAGAGTACATACTGAATGTGCATAACTAAAAACATGGTTACGTGACTGAGCCTAAAGCATCATATATAGTATTGAACTAATTCAGAAATGTATGCAATGTCATAAATATGATTACATAGCTGACACTGAGAATGGAAAAGAGATAATCTATGGAAAACTGTTACCTTAAGTTGAGTCTGAGTTTTCGGTGAAGAAGTCAGGGTACTTGTCTTGCATATCTGCTTCTACTTCCCAAGTGGCTCCCTCTACAGACTAATTTTTCCAAAGAACTTTGACCAAGGAAACTTCTTTGTTCCTTAGTATCCGAATCTGATGATCTAGGATCTCGACTGGGATCTCTTCGTAAGAAAGGCTATCCTAGACATCTGTACTTTCTAATGGAACAACTACAACTGGAGCACCAATAGACTTCTTTAATAAAGAAACATGGAATACTAGGTGAATGAATGCCAATTCTGTGGGCAACTTAAGCTCATACGCTACCTCCTTATAGCGACTCAAGATCCTGTAAGGGCCAACATATCGGGGACTGATCTTTCCCTTCTTTCCAATCCTCTTCACTCCCTTTATGGGAGAGATTCTCAAATTGACTATGTCGCCAACCTCAAATTCAAGGTCTCTTATCCTTGTATATTTGGATATGATTTCTATCGGCTTTGGGCTATCTTAAGCCTCTTCCTGATCAATTGAACTTTCTCTAAGGCATGAAACACTAAATTTGGACCTATCAATGCAGTCTCACCTACCTCAAACCAACAAATAAGAGATCTACATCTCCACTCATAGAGAGCCTCAGATGGAGGCATCGGAATACTGCATTGATAACTGTTATTGTAGGCAAACTTAATTTAAGGCAAGTGATCATCCCAACTACCCTTAAAGTTGATAACACATGCTCTCAATAAGTCCTCTAAGGTCTTAATGGTACTCTTTTCCTGTCCATATGTCTGAGGGTGAAAAGTTGCACAGAGACAAACTTGGGTACCAAGACCTTTTTGAAACCCCTTCCAAAAGTGAGAGGTAAACTGAGTACCTCTATCCTAAATGATAGAAAAAAGGGACTCCATAAATTTTACCAACTTTTAAAAATAAATCTTTGCATAGTCCTCGACTAACTAAGAAGTATGGACTGCCAAGAAATAAGCTGATTTGGTCATTATGGATACTATAATCCAAATCGAGTCATGCTGATGATGCATACGGGGCAACCCTATCACAAAGTCCATGTTCACCTCTTCCCACTTCCGAGTGGGAATTCTGAACTCCTATATTATTCCACTAGGCCTTTGGTGCTCAACCTTAACCTTCTGACAATTAGAACATTTAGCTATAAACACTCTAATATCTCTCTTTTATGCCACTCCACTAGTAAATTTCCCACAACTCATGATACATCTTAGTGGCTCCTAGGTGAATAGAGTAACATACACTATACGCTTCTGCAAAAATTTGCTACCTCAAACGATCTACACACATATAGTCTACCCTAGCAATGCAATACGCCATCTCCCCTTTGGGAGAAAACATCCACTTTCTGATCTCTGAATGACTCCTTCAACTTCATTAGACTGGGTTCCCTATCTGCTTTTCTTTCACTTAGACAACCAAAGAGGATTCTGAACTATTCTAAACCCATAGTCTACCCCCAGTTGATTCATTCAAATAAACACCTAATCTAGCCAACTGATGAACCTCCTGAACTAACTTCTTCTTATTAGTCTCAACATAAACCACACAACCCATAGAAAATATACTAAGGGAATATTCCACTACATTGGCCTTGTTCAGATGATACAAAACTCTTATATCATAGTCCTTCAACAATTTTGACCACCTTCTCTGATGGAAATTTAACTCTCTCTGCAAAAATACATACAACAAACTTGTATGATCCGTGAAGACATCATAATGCACCCCATCAATATTTAAGAGGCTTTAAAAATGACTGTGTCTTAACACTTAGAAAGATTTTCTAAGTCTTGGACTCCTTTAGCATGCAATAGTAAGCTGAAATGAGCTAGGATTTTACAAGGACTTACAGTATCTGCCCCTTCGGATCATTCATCCCCGAGTGAGACTTATTAAGTTGCGAGTACTGAGATACTAAGAGAATATACTGAATGTGCATAACTGAAAACATGGTTACACGACTGAGACTAAAACATGATATATAGATTTAAATGGATTTGGAAATGTATACAATGTCATTAAGATGATTACATGGCTGGAATTGAGAATGGAAAAGAGATAATCTAAGGAAAACTATCATCCTGATTTGAGTTTGAGTTTGCAAAAAAGAGGTAAGGGTACTTGGTTTGCATATCTGCTTCTACTTCCCAACTGTCTCCCTCTATAGACTGATTTTACCAAAGAACTTTCACCAAGGGAACTTCTTTGTTCCTTAGTATCCAAATCTGACGATCTAGGATTTCAACTGGGATGTCTTTATAAGAAAGGCTATCCTAGACATCTATACTTTCTAAGGGAACAACTACAGCTGGATCACCAATACACTTCTTTAATAAAGAAACATGGAATACTGGGTGAATGGATGCCAAATCTGTAGGCAAATCAAGCTAATGTTCTACCTTCCCATAACAACTCAAGATCCTGTAAGGTCTAACTTATCGGGGACTGAGCATCCCCTTCTTACCAAACCACTTCACTCCCATCAATGGAAGAGATTCTCAAATAGAGTAAGTCACCAACCTCAAACTCAAGATATCTTCTCCTCTTATCTACATACAATTTTTGTCGGGCTTTGGGCTATCTTAAGCCTCTCCCTGATCAACTGAACTTTCTCCAAGGCATCAAACACTGAATCTAGCCCTATCGACACAGTCTCACCTACCTTAAACCAATAATGGTATATCTATATCTCCTTCCATAGAGAGCCTTAAATGAAGCCATCTGAATACTGAAGTGATAACTATTATTGTAAGAAAACTTAATCAAAGAAAAGTGATCATCCCAACTACCCTTAAAGTCGATAAACATGCTCTCATCGTGCCCTCTAAGGCTTGAGTGGTCCTATTTGCCTGACCATTTATTCGAGGGTGAAAATTTATACTGAGATAAACTTGGGTACCAAGACCCTTCTGAAACGTCTTCCAAAAGTAAGAGGTAAACTAAGTGCCTCTATCCAAAATGATAGACAAAGGGACTCCATGAAATCTAACCATCTCTTTAAGATATAGCTTGGTATAGTCCTTAGTTGAATAAGATTTATGGATTGGAAAGAAATGAGCTGATCTGGTCATCATGTCTAATATAACCCAAATTGAGTCGTGCTGATGACGCATATGGGGAAACCCTGTCACAAAGTCCATGTTTACCTTTTCCTACTTCCAAGTGGGAATAATGAACTCCTACATCATGACACTAGGACTTTGGTGCTCAACCTTAACCTGCTGACAATTATAACACTTAGCTATAAACTCGACAATATCTTTTTTAATTCCACTCTACCAATAGATTTACCGTAAATGAAGGTACATCTTAGTGGCTCCTGGGTGAATAGAGTTACACGCACTATGTGCTTCTGCAAGAATTCACTGCCTTAAACCATCGATGCACGACACACACAGTCTTCCCTAGCAATATAATATGCCATCTCCCCCTTGGGAAAAAATCTTCACTTTTTGATCTCTGACCGACTCCTTCAACTTTTCTAGACTGGATCCCTATCTTGCTTTTTTTTTTCACTTCAGCAACCAAAAAGGATTCCAAACTATTTTGAACCCATACACTACCCTCAGCTGAGTCAATTAAATGAATGTCTAATCTAGCCAAGTGATGAACCTCCTGAACTAAATTCTTCTTATCAGTCTTAACATGAGCCACAATACCCATAGAAAATCTACTAAGGGAATTTCCCACTACATTGGCCTTGTCGGGATGATATAAAATACTCTTATCATAGTCTTTCAATAATTCTAACCATATTCTCTGACGGAGATTTAAATCTCTCTGCAAAAATACATACTGTAAACTTTTGTGATGCATGAAAACATCAACATTCACCCTATACAGATAATACCGCCAAATTTTTAAGGAAAAAATAACCACTGCTAACTTAAGATCATGGGTAGGATAATTCCTTTCATGGGGATTAAGCTGTATAGAGGCATAGGCTATGACCTTACCTCTCTGGATCAAAACACAACCTAAACCAACTCTGGAAGCATCACAATAAACAACAAACCTATCTGAACTATATGACAAGGTTAAAACTAGGGCTGAGGTGAGTTGAGTCTTGAACTCCTGAAAACTCTTCTCACAAGATTCTGCATCTGAAACTTGGCTTTCTTTTGAGTCAATTTGGACATAGGGATCCAATATATGAAAACCCTTTAACAAACTGTCAATAATAGCTAGCCAAACCTAAGAAACTCCTGATATCTAATAGAGAAATATGTCTGGACTAGTTTCTCACTACTTTGATCTTTTAAGGGTCAACTCTAATTCCATTACCGAAAATAATATGGTCAAGGAAAGCTATTGATCTTATACAAAATTTGTACTTACAGAATTTGGCGAACAACTAATGGGTTCTAAGAGTTTGCAATACTATTCTGAAGTGGTCTGCATGATCATTTTTGTTACGGGAATAGACAAGGATATCATCTATGAATACTATGACAAAATGTCATAGTACTGCTTGAACACTCGATTCATAAAGTCCATGAAAGCTACTGGGGCTTTTATTAGACCAAAGGACTTGACTAGAAATTCAAAGTGACCATACCGCGTTCTTAAAACTGTTTTCAGTATGTCACATTCTCCGACTCTGACCTGATGATAGCCGGATCTAAGGTCTATCTTAGAGAAGTAACTTGCACCCTAAAGTTGGTCAAAAAAGTCATCAATCCTGGGGAGTGGGTACTTATTCTTGATTGTGACTTTGTTCAACTAACGTCAATCGATGCACATTCTTAGAGGACCATCTTTCTTTCATATGAAAAGAACTGAAGCACCCTAGGAGAAACACTGGGCTTGATAAATCCTTTATCTAATAGATATTTAAAATGCTCTTTAAACTCTCTAAGCTCAGCTAGAGCAATTCTGTAGGGTGAAATTGAGATAGGTTGGGTATCTGGGTAAAGTTTTATTCTGAAGTCAATTTCCCTTTTCGGAGGAACTTTGGGAAGATCTTGTGGGAACATATCTGGAAATTCCCTCACTATAAAAACTAACTCAAGACCATGTTTTTACACCCAAAACCTGGTCCCGAGATGTCACACGGTGCCCAAGACTACGAGTAGCCTTAAGCTAACCCTGTCTACCTTCTATTAAGTCTAAATCTCATAATAGAGGAAATATAGATATAATATCAAAACTAGAATGCGGAAATCTGACTGAGCTAACTGAGAATATTTGAATATAATCTCTAGAAAATACTAGACTCAATAGTCTGAACAATCAATACTAAAGAATCTAAAATTATATCTAGCAGTCTGACAAGCCTCTACTACTAATAACTAGAGAGTTACTAGGACAAAGCCCCAGATGACTCCAACTGTCTGAATCATTTATACTAATAAATAGAAAAAAATTAAAATACTAAATCCCCGAACTATGAGGACTCACCAATTGTTGGAATGTAGATAGAGATGCACGAAATCACTCTCACTATTGAAATTGAGCACCTGAACCTACATTATGAAATAATGTAGCACATATACATATATATGGATCAATACTTTGAGAATGTACTGAGAATATGGGGGTGAATGCATAAGTAAAACAATGTCTCAACATCATCATAATTTATAAAATAATGCATGCCAAATGTAAATGACACATATAAGCTAAAATATCTGAAAACTGTAAATCATAATCAAGGATAGCAAAACATATTGCATGATTCTATTGAGTCATAACATTTTGTTTCTAAAAGCTGTACTGGTATACTATTTTTAAATCATACTATCTAGTAGAGAAAGGACTCACTTCTGTATCTGAAATTTGAGAATCTGAAATCTCATGCTAATATCTTTTGTAAAATGATGTCTGAATAAAGTTGTGAGACTTTACACTTAGTTTCTAAGAGCCTTTCTGTTAGGATTATTCTATTTTGAAATTTGTAGTTTGTAGTCTTTAGGGAAATTCTTTTAAAAACTATTCTAAAAATCTTTACTGTTAGGGAGGTTCTTTTAAAATCTTTTCTATTAGGAAGGTTCTTTTAACCGACATAAACCATGTGAGCTATCATGGAGTCGAATGTCTAGTTCCCTTAAGGGAAAACCTTACATTAGAGAGAGGTGTCATACTCTTGCTAGGGAGTATAACCCAATCTAAGTAATCACATCTGTATCTCTCATCCATATAAAAATGGGAATAATCTAATAATATAAACTTATGTTGGATCATAGTTCTGGGGAATAAGAACATACCCAACTCAGTGCTAAATACTACTCCTTTAATCTGTATGTTCATTCTATTAGAAATCCACTTTAAGAATCTAGTATAATGGTTTATTACCAAAACCAACTGTATAATTTCTAAGTTAAACTTTAATCTGAAATGTAAAATGGATTTTATATCTAATCTGAGATCAAAGATCTTTATCAAAAATCTAAAAATAATCTAGTGATAGGGTGCTTATAGCACAATAAGTCTTGAAATAGCAATACTCAATTAAGGCTTAATGACCCATGCATCAAATTCATGTCAAAACATCATAATGTTCATTCTTGTTAATGTAAGTATTGATAAATCCAACTCAAAATCTAGAATTTACTGCAATATGTATGCAAATACAAAGATAGACATGCAATTCAACTTCTAAATCACTTGAAATCTCATAATCTTGCAAATAACAACAATGAGTATGAACCCTAATTTGAAACTCATGTATATTCATACAAAATCATGTAAATTTGTATTTAAAACTAGTTTTGGGCACAAGGATGAAAGAATATCCTTGTCCATAAACCCCACATACCTTAATTGACAAAATTGATGAGAACAATTGATTTTGAATTACTATTTGTGCTTTTGAAGATGAATTCTTGAAGATATTGAATTGAGAATCCTTAAACTTGAGCTATCTTGGAAAGAGAATGGAGGAGATTTGATTTCTTGGAAGTTAAGTTTTGAGCTCTAGGGTTTTCTTTTAGAGAGAATTGATGAAAAGTGAGCTTAATGTGCTTAGAATAGGCTAAATTATCTGTTATTCATGAATTGGGGGATGGAGAATTGACTAAAATGCCCTTTTAAAATTAACTCAAAACTGGAAAAATCCCAATTTGGCCACCCACCGTGATATGCCACTATCGCGGTGGCTCACTAGTAAAAGGACGAGCTTGATTTTGCCCATTAATGCAATGCGGATTGCGAAATCGTCCTACACCACGATGCAGTACTTCTCGAAATGTCATATTGTTTTACTAAAAATGCCATAACTTCTTAACCAAGTATGAGATTGAGGCAAAATTGGTATCGTTAGAAAGCTAATTCAACACATGGAAGGTCTAGAATTGGAAAATTATATATGTATCAAAGGTTATTCATTTTTTATGCTAACCCTTGACATTCTAGTATCTAAATTGAACTAGGAAAAAGTATGGGGTATTATATTATCTCCCCCTTCGGAATATTCATCCTCGAATATGGCTTGCTAAATTGAAAATACTAAGGAATCTGTGGCTATGTGCTGATATGCACAACTGAAACAAACTGCATGACTGGATCTAGAACATACTAAACGACTGAGCTAATCTATGAGTGCATAAATTTACATGAAGATAACTATATAGCCAAATCTGAGACTGTAAAAGAACTGAATTAAGGAAGATTGTTACCTTCGACTGAATCTGAATTTTTGGAGAAGAAATGAGGATACTTGGTATGCATGTCTGCTTCTGTTTCCCAAGTAGCACCCTTCACGAACTGGTTTTTCCACAGAACTTTAACCAAGGGAACTTCTTTGTTCCTTAGTCTATGAATTTGATGATCAAGGATCTCTACTAGAACTTCTTCGTATGAGAGGCTATTCAGAATATCTATGATTTTTAGAGGAACTGCAACAGCTGAATCATCCATGAACTTCTTCAATAAGGATAGATGAACTGAGGACAAATCTGCGAATAGCTCAAGCTCATGCGCTACCTTCCCAATAGGACTCAAAATCCGATAGGGGCATACATATCAGGAACTAGGCTTCCCCTTTTTTCTAAATCTCTTCACCTCCTTCATGGGTAAAACTTTCAAATCTACAAGGTCATTTATTTCAAACTCAAGATCTCTCCTTCTCATGTCTGCATACGATTTCTAACGACTCTGAGCTGCTTTCAATTTTTCTTGAATCAACTGAACTTTCTCTAAAGCTTCAAAAACCATGTTTGTTCCAATCAAAGCAGCCTCACCCACTTCGAACCAACCTACTGGAGATCTATATCTCCGCCCATAAAGAGCCTCAAATGGGCTATCTGAATACTTGCATGGTAACTATTATTATAGGAAAACTCAATCAATGACAAATGCTCATCCCAACTACTTTTAAAATCAAGAACACAAGACCTCAACATATCCTTAAAGGTATAAATGATACTCTCTACCTGACCATCAATCTGCAGATGAAAGGCTGAACTGAGATGAACTTGGGTACCAAGACCCTTCTGAAAGGCTCTCCAAAAATGAGAGGTAAAGTGAGCACCCCTATCTGATATGATATATAAAGGAACTCCATGCAATCTAAATAACTCTCTGATATACAACTTAGCATAATCTTTAGCTATTTAGGATATATGAACTAGTAAGAAATGAGCTGACTTAGTTAATCTATCTACAATAACCCAAATGAAATTATGTTGGTGACGTGAATGGGGTAATCCAGTTACAAAATCCATATTCATCTCTTCCTACTTCCACGTGGGGATACTAAACTCCTTCAATGTACCACCGGGTCTTTAGTTCTCTACCTTAACCTATTGATAAGTTGCATACTTGGCTACAAATTCTGTTATATCTTTCTTCATACCACTCTACTAATAGATTTCCCACAAGTCACGGTACATATTAGTGGCTCCCGGATGTATGGAGTAACACGCACCATGCGCTTCTACCATAATCTGCTACCTCAAATTATCAACATAGGGTACACACAATATACTCTTGTACCTCAACATACTATCTCCCCCTTGTAAGAAAACCTCTACTTTTTGGTCTTTAACTGAACGCTTTAGTTTGACCAAACTAGGATCCTTATCCTGCTTTTCTTTCACTTTAGAAAATAGAGAAGATTCTGAACTAATCTGTACCCAAACATTCCCTTCAACTGAGTTAACCAATCTCACACTCAATCAAGCTAATTATGAACATCCCGAACTAGTTCTTTCTTATCATTTTCCACGTGAGCAACACTGCTTATGGATAATCTACTAAGGGCATCTGCCACTATGTTGCCCTTTCCCGGATGATACAACACACTCATATCATAATCCTTCTAAAATTCTAACCACCTTCTCTGATGAAGATTTTACTTCCTTTGAGTAAACACATAATAAAAACATTTATGATCCGTAAACACGTCAACATGCACCCCATAAAGATAGTGCCTGCATATTTCAATGCAAACACAACAACAGCTAACTCAAGATCATAGGTAGGGTAATTATTTTCGTGAGGCTTAAGCTGTCTAGAGGCACAGGCTATAACTTTACCTCTCTGCATTAACACACAACTCAAACCAACTCTAGAGGCATCACAATACACAACAAAACCATCTGTACCATCAAGTAATGCTAAGACTAGGGCTGAAGTAAGTCGAGTCTTCAACTCCTAAAAACTCTTCTCACAGAAATCTAGCCATTGAAACTTAACTTTCTTCTAATTCAATCTAGACATAGGAGAAATAATAGATGAGAAACCCTCATGAAATATCTGTAATAGCCAGCTAAACCAAGAAACTTATAATGTCTGATAGAGAAAGAGGTCTTGGCTAGTTTCTTACTACTTCTGTCTTTTGGGGTTCAACTTTACTACCATCACTAGAAACAATATGACTGAGGAAAGCTACTGACCTTTGCCAAAATTCACACTTGTTGAATTTGCTGAACAACTGGTGATCTCTAAGAGTTTCCAACACAAGTCTAAGATGGTCTGCATGATCATCCTTACTACAGGAATAGACAAGGACATTATCGATAAAGAGTATGATAAATATGTCTGGGTACTATTTAAACACATGGTTCATTAAGTTCATGAAGGCTGCCGAAGTGTTTGTTTGTTCGAAGGACATGGCTAGAAACTCAAACTGATCATAATGAGTTCTGAAAGCTGTCTTTAGAATATCACATTCCCTTACTCTAAGCTGATGATAGCCAGATCTAAGGTCTATCTTTTAGAAGTAACTTGTACCTTAGAGTTTATCGAATACATCATTGATTTTAGGAAGAGGATATTTATTTTTGACTGTAACTTTATTCAGTTGACGATAGTAAATGCACATTTGCAAAGAACTATCTTTCTTTCGCATGAATAGGACGGGAGCGCCTCACAGAGAAAACTTGGTCTTATGAAACCTTTGTCTAAGAGATATTTGAGTTGATCTTTTAACTCTTTAAGCGTAGTAGGAGCCATACGATATGGGGGAATGGAGATGGGTTGAGTATCTAGGAGAAGGTCAGTACCGAATTTTATTTCCCTATCGGGAGGTACCCCTGGCAAATCTTTGGGAAAGACATTAGGAAAGTCATTGAATACACTGACAGACTGAATTGTTGGAGTCTCAGATTTAGTGTCTTTAACTTGAACTAAATGATAGATACACCCTTTGGAGATCAACTTTCTGGCTTTAAGGTAGGGTATGAAATGACTCTTTGGAGACACTGAATTACCTTCCCACTCAAAGACTAGCTTATCTGGAAACTAAAACGTCATCACTCGGGTGCGACAATCTATGGATGTATAAAAAGAATGGATCCAATCCATACCAAGAATAAGGTCAAAATCGATATATCTAACTCTATTAAATCGGCTAACATTATTTTATGAGGGACAATAATAGGACACTTTCTATAGATCTATTTGGTAATAACTAACTCATCCACTGGGCTAGAAACCAAGAAGGGCTAAGGGATCTTTTCAGGACCTATTTCAAAATTTATGGTAACTAATGGGGTCAATAAGAGAAACTTAACCCGGGGTTCAACAATACATAAATATTAAGATGAAAGACATGAAGCATACTAGTACCAATATCTTGTGAATCCTCCTGCTCCTGATGGGATGTTCAAGCATAAAACTGATTTTGGAACTGACTGCCACCAGTACTAGATGATGTACCCTGAGAAGGGACTGGGCGACCTAGAGAAGCTAGTGCAGTAGTAGCCTGAGTTTAGGGATGAACATCTCTGTTTCCCTTCTAAGCATGCGGACACTTTTTGATTCCATGTCCCAACTTACCACAACCATAACAATCTTCCTATCCTAACAAGCGCTCACCAAGATAGTTCTTACCATACTTAACGTATAGAGGATAACTAGGTTTTCCACTCAGACTATTCTAAGATCTGGACATAGAAGTCTTACCCCACTACTTCTATCTAGCTTTGGGGGAGAGAGCACTAACTGAAGATGGTGTTGGCATAGATGAATAATTCTAAATCTACAAATGATTTCCCCCTCCACACCTAGTCTGGTCATTCTTAAACTGCCTAGTTCTAGCCTTCTTATTTCTCTTATCTCTTTCCTTTAACATCTCTACTTTAATCTTTTAGGTATGAATCATCAACCTAGAAAGGTCCATCTCCCTAATAAATATGGTAGTCCTACACTCCTTGACTACAAAACCAGATACTCCAATAATAAACTCACTCATACTTGCCCTAGGATCATCCATCATATCAGGGGCATACTTAGACAACTGGTTGAACTTAAGGTAGTATTCCTTCACTGTCATCAAACCCTGCCTTAAGTTCACAAACTTCTCTATCTTTGCTTCTCTCAGTTCACACGAAAAAAACCTGTCTAGAAAAATATCCTAAAATACCTGCCAGGTCATAGGAGCTGCATTCTCACCTCTACCATTCTTTCACATAACCACCCAATCATACACTATATCCTTCAATCTATAGGATACCAACTCTACATTCCTCTCTTTAAAAATATGCATAATTTGGGTGATCTATTTTACCTTATCTAAATAAATCTACGGGTCCTGATAATGATCAAATTACACTCTTGATTTGGTGTAAGCGATCATTGTCAATATAAAACCCAACTAGGTTGGGGTCGAATCCCATAGGGAATATGGTGTGAACTCAAGTTATTTGCGATTTAATCAACTGATAGTTTAATGTTTCTTGAAAAAGCGGGTTTAGCTTTAACAAGTTGTTGTTTTTCACTTTACTTTTGGTGTTTGTAGATCAAAAGTTAATGAAATAACCAGAATTATGTTCACTAGGGCTTTCGGTACATGACAGATGCTAAAAGTGGTTCAAGATTCTCACGGTGGTTAGGATAACAAGATATATTTATCGATGTTATGCTCAAATATCTCTCGAACTACTTAAGCATTTAATTTCCTAATCCTCTCGTACTTAGGGAATTTATATTTACTGCCCAGATTTTACCTCAGGTTCACCAACCTTGTTACAGTGCTGATTATTAAATGAAGTATTTCTGAGTCCCTATTAATAATTCACTTCCTACTATATTTGATTTCTTTCTTAAGAAAATTAAAGCAGATGTGTCTACTATTTCTAACCAACATACATTAATTAAAACTTCAAAATTATCAAGAAATCCTACCACCTTTTGGATCTTGAATACTTAGCACCTCATTAAGACCTAACCCTAGATCCCATAACTCAGGATAATGGAGTTTAGCCACTCATGATGTAACGAACGAAACACATAATTGAATTCATGATTTGAAAGACAAACTTACAGAGATAAATAATAACTAGTGAATCACAGATTAGATCACAATGGAAAAATCCCCAAATACTGATAATAATCTCTCAAAAATAGTTGTGTTGTTAAAGTCAACAAGTAAAGAGAGAAAATATCAAAATATGTTGTACAAAACTCAAGGTGTCGACCTTGTGCGGAATAATAATAATAATATCTAGAAAACCCTAAAACAAAGCTTTAAATAGTTTACCCTAAATAAGGAAAAAAATTAATAAAAATTAGAAATCCTTTGGATTAGCCAACGACATTTATGATAGCTTATCAGGAAACTGACGACTTATCACAAATGTCGTCAGTTTGTTCTTCAGTTTTGGATCTTCCTGCTTAAGGCTGATGACAAACTTGATAACTTATCAGCTACATAACGGCCTATCACAAAATGTTGTCAAGGCTTTGCTTCAGTTCTCCTTGGCTGTGTTAGGCTGACGACATTCTTGATAACTTATTAGACCCTTGATGGCTTATCACAATATGTCATCACAACTTCCACTTTAGGATGATTCTTTGTCTACTGATGATGTCCAACCTGATAGCTTATCATAGGGCTGATGACTTATCACAAATATTGTCAGCCACACTTGTCTTCAGATTTCTTCAAATTTCAACTTCTTTGCTTCATTTCATGTTGGTTCTCTATCATATTAGCTTAAACTGTAAAATCAAACATAAACTAACAAAAAATAACTAAAGTTGCTCAAGACCTTAAAATTATTTAGAGTTAAAAGCCTCAAATGGTTTAGCATATGCTCACACATCAACACCCTCAACTTAAAACAATTTCTTGTGCTCAAGCAACAAAAACATAACTAAGTGAATACAAAGTACAATTTGGAATCTAACTACTCATATTAGTTCAAAATAATTTCACCATCTCTAAGGTCAGTCAATTTAAAACTCACTGTTGATGGTTCGAAGAACAACTATGCAACTCACAAGCATCAAGATACCGAAAAAATTCAGCAATAACAATCATGCCATACCAAGATCACACTATCTGAACAAGTCAGGCACTTAGCAACATGCCCAATTTGCCCTCACAATAAAGAAATCCCTTTTCCACTCATATCAGAATTCACATACATAAACATAGGGATAATCACAAGTCTCACTCTCAGAATGAATTTCCAAACACTGCATGTCAAATTCCATAGGCTTGACCTTATAGTCAGTAACCAAATCTTTAGGTAGGTTAGTTAGGATCACTTTAGGGCTTTTCTTAGGCTTGTAATGTAGGCTAGGGGCTGGTATAATATTCATGGATATTTTAGAGTGGCTATGCCTCCTTAACACTACACTAAACTCTTAGGGTTTCACTTCTCAACCTTCTTTCCTTCCTCTTCTTTTATTGATTACACATGCTCAAGATGGATGCAGTCTTTTCACTCATTATATTATCTTTTTATCATCTTTAACACAACTTTCTCTTTTCTTATTCCTTTTTCACCGTACCCAACTTTTTATTCTTTTCTCTTATTCTACCTCTCTTCATGCTAATTTTGCATCACGCACCTTTATGATAGCCACCCTCAACTTAGGCTATTTGCCTAAGTCAAGATGTATAGTGTCCAAGAAGGACTAGGGCCAAAACAGGTTCATTGTGAGCTAAATGGGAAGCTGAGAGGTTTCACAAAAAGAAATAGGCATATAGGCCTAAATCCGGGATCAAGGGATATTTTTCACATTGGGAAGGTCATTTAGGCTAAAAGTGGGTTATAATTAAAAATGGCTTATGACCCTTTCCAAACCCCTATCCTACAACCTAGGAAAGACTAATAGGGAAAGTTCTAAATTTGGCACACAGCAGGAGCTGAGTAAGACCTCACACACACATGGCATACAAGTATATCGCATATCACTTCTTATCCAATTCATGCAATTTTTTCAGTAAAAAACATCAAGTCGCCAGACTAATTCCACAAAATGATGCACCGCAGTCACAAATAAATGCAATTCACATAGTTATAAAATCAGATCAACGGAGAGGTGCTCAAAAGCCACAAAATAATCTAAATGCCTCAAGTACCTGTATTACTCCTAATTATCTACCAAAAATTATTACAACAGCATCCTACCCTACATCCTTAACTTAAAATTAAAAATAAAGCTAAACTAAGGGTTAGAGTATACCTGGAATGGATCAATCTTGGGGTTTATCGGTTTCTAACCCTGCGGCTGCATCATCTACTACTTTCTCTCCTTCAGGAGCTTCTGGCCTTGCAGTGGTAGGGAGTCTGCTAGATGAGGCACCTGCAGCCCTGGATTTCAAAGCCTCTTTCAATCTCTCATTGTCCGCTAGGGACTCCGTTCTTTCTTTCTTTAACTCTTTTTTTTACCTTCTTTTTTGCCCTTTTTCACTCTTTTTTATTTATCACTGTCAGGATCTTCTCTATTATCTTTGCCCTTTTGCTCCCCCTTCTTTTTTTTTTTATTTGGTGAATCTCCAGTGAGGTCAAGCATTGGAATTTCTTCCTAATATTCATGAATAGCCAGATCTGTAGGCATCAAAACTTGGTGCTGCTACAATACCCCAATATCTGAATTTACCTTGTTCAAGGCCGCTTTGAATTTAGCTAGATCATCCTCTGACATTTCTTTTGCCCTGTATCAAATCGATTCTCCAAATCTGCAACCCATCCAGGCAAAGTCACAAAAGGTTCAAGGGCAGGCTTAATTCTCTTGTCTACTGCAGTGACAAACTATTTGGCAAAAGCATATAGTTGTGCCTCTAAACATTTGGCTTATTTGGCCAGTTTTTTGATATCGATCGAATGAAATGCAAATCCTACTGATGCTATCGGAGCTGAGAGATTAGGTTCATTCTCAGGCACTGAACCTGCTTGTGCTAAAAAAAGTTGGTTGTGCAGTCTTAGAATCTCGCACTTCCACATTAGGTGTTGAACTGACATCTTTAACTGGAGGGTCTATTGCTACCTCTACACCTATACACGTTTATCAAGTCTCAGTCCTGGCTGATTTTCATCATTCCGTATGGGATTTCAGGTCTTTCAGGAAGGACTGTCATCATCAACCCCTGTAATCTCTGGCACATTAGCAGCTCGGCACAACTCTGTGATAAGATAAGGGAAAAGATAAGCAGTGTCGGTTCTTGAAATTTTAATCTTCATCTCATCAGCAATGATTTCCCTAAAATTAAGGGAGAGCTTTTGAACCATGCTTGCTACTAGGATAGAAAAATTGTCACCCAGAATGTTATCTCCATTACTAGGCTTCAGCCAGATATGCACAACACTCCACCAAAAATTTGCCTTTTGTGTCAAAGAGGACTTATAGATTCTCTTATTTGGGTTGGTCAGCCATGATGGTTCCCCTTCGGCTATGATGTTGGCCAACCACAGACGTTGATTTTCCTGATTCTTAATTCAAGCATAGACTGATGGTAAAGTGGCCTGAGGAGTGAAGTTGGGGCCATGCAAGAACCTGTTGATGGTTATGATTGAGATATCAACCCTTACGCCTCCTACCTGAACTCTATCCAACAGGGAATGGTCTGCAACTCTTTTTAATTACCTATACATGTTTTCTAACCGAGCTTGGTAGTTTGCGTAAAACTCTCAAACTAGTGCAGGGCAAAATAAGCTTCCCCGTTTTGTAGTCCATCCCAAGCCGTACTCTTGGAACTTCTGTTCCACTACAGGATACCTACGCAGACCTTTGGTGATAATCCTCTTTTTTTCCAGAATCGGCCTTTTAGTCCTTCTTCTATCAGTTATACGGAGCCCAGCAGTGAAGATGCCCTCTGCCTTGGGAATTTTCCATCAAGCATTGTCTCAAACTTTGGGGTTCTTACATTTGATAAGCATTCACCAAATTAGATACTCCTCATCATCTTGTTGTTCAGTGAAAGGGGATTCAGAGGTTGTTCCCTCAGACTCAAACTTCTCAGACCCTTCATGTTCTTCCTCTTCAGATTCAGCATGTTTAGACTCATGCTGCTCATGTTCAGAATGTTCAGATGCCTCGTGCTCAGAAGTAGTTATTGTTTTAGTGTCCTCACTATCCTCTAGCTCAATTGGTGGGGGTGGTGGAGTTTGGTTAGGGCTTTACTTCTTCTTTGGCTTCCTGAGCATAGGTTTTTCCTCTTCATAATCAAACTCCTCATCGATGAGTCTCCGGTATACACTTTTCTATTGTTCCTTGTTTGTAAGCACGGGGCTCTTTCCTTTGGGTGCCATTATAGGGTTCTTGATTGGAGCCTTTAATGTGATTACATGCACAAAAGGAAGTAGGAAGAAATTCTTGATTTTAATTGCAAACCCACACACAAGGAAACTTTTTTTTTGTTTTACTTAGAAAATTTTTTGAATAAGGAAATAAAATACTCTAAATATTGAAGGTAAATAACTTAAAAGGAAGTAAAAACAAGCGGGAAGGTGAAAAGGTTCGACTAGGCCCGGGTTGGATCTTTATAATTGGCCCAGATTTGGTTGTTAAGTTACTTTCTGACAACATCTTATGATGGCTTGTCACAGGTGTGATGACCTATCAGAGATGTCGTCATCCTTAATAGAACTTCAATTCAAAATTGGCCTCTCTGGCGATAATTCTAATAGATTATCACAGTTTTGATGGCTTGTCATAAATGCTGTTTGGACCTTTTCTACTAATTTCATCAGTTTTCCACCTTCCATGAACTAAATCCTAACTACAAAAATAAATACTTTACTGGAATATAAAATTTTGGGTTTCCTCCCAAAAATACCTGATTTACTATCGCGGCACAACTTGGTTATCTTGACTACTCAGACTTCGCCAAGACAACCTGTTGATACCCCTTTATCATCTTTATATAATACATCAACGACTGAGGAAAAACCTATCTCTTTTTTCTGAGTCATAGATGAGTTTATCTGGAAGCGTGCTTTTTTTATCATTTAGCCTGAACTTCAGCTCATTTAGTTCTATGTTTACGATCACTCTCCCAATTGTAAGGAATTGTCTACCCAAGATGATGGGAACTTCAAAGTCCACCTCGCAATCTAGGACTACAAAATCAGCAGGTATAATAAAATTGGCTACCTTTAGTAAAACATCGTGTAATATGCCCATACGCTGCTTCACAGACCTATTATCCATCACCAACCGCATATTTGTTGGGGTAGGATTCCCCAAACCCAGTTTCTTGTACACAACAAGTGGTATTAGGTTTATATTGTCTCCCAGATCGCATAATGCTTTGGTGAATTTCAGGGAACCAATAGTACACGGAATGGCAAATGCTCCCGGGTCTGCCTTTTTCTGCACTAAAGACCTTGTAGAGATAGCACCACAATGGAGAAGATTATCCTCCGATTCATGGGTAACCTTCCTTTTCTTGGTCACAAGGTCTTTCATGATCTTTTCGTATCCTGTCATTTGCTCAAGTGCCTCAACCAAAGGCACATTTATTGTCAATTGCTTGAGCATTGCTAGGAATTTGCTGAACTTTGCATCACCGACCTTCATTTTCAATCATTGAGAAAAGGGAGGTGGTGGTCTTGGGATAGTTTTCAACACCACTTTCTCTTCCTTCTCTCTTTTCTTCTCTAAATCATTAACAAAGCTATCCAGTTTTTCAGACTCCACTGGATTGCTTTCTTTGGATTTATCAACAACTACCTCACCATCTATAGATTTTCCCACAAAAGGGCCAGGTAATATCTTACCACTCCTAGTGGTAATTGCCATACATGAGCCATCATTCTGTGGATTATGAAATATATCGCTTGGTAACGTTCCGCTCTTTCTCTGGTTGAATAAAACAGAAAGTTGGCTTATTTCTTGGTCCAACTATTTAATGGCAGTGGAGTGTAAGTGCACCAACTGACTGATGGATGTTAGATCGGTCTTCATGGTGGTTACACCAGAGTTGGTGGCCTCAACTCCCTTCAACAATTTCTCCATCATGTCTTCCATGGACATCTTTCCAGAGCTCATTGCAGCAGCTTCCTGATTTCTAGGAGGAACATATAAACCACTCCTATCATTATTGCTTCTCTAGTTTCCTCACTCTCTGTCTTTGTAACCAGGCTTGTCATAAACATTTTTACCTCGATTCCCTTTGCTATTGCCTTGGAAACCCCCTGATTATTAATATAATTTGCCTCTTCTTCAGGCTCCACATCTACTCGGTCTTGAGATGTTACAACTTTAACTTTCTCAGTCTTCCCTGATAATAAGTACTTGGTGAGTAAGTCTATCTGAGTCTTTAAATGGGCCATATCTTGATCCCACTCCTCATCTCTCCTATATTGTTCAGCATACATACCAACAGAAATAGTAGGGCTTGCTACCACAGACTCCCTGGTATGCCAAGCCCAACTCTGTTTGGTCATCCTATTTAGCATATCTGAGGTATCTTGGAAAGACAGATCAACAAATGAACCATTAGCAGCATTATCTACAATCAGCTTTGTTACAGAGTTGAGGGCCTTGTATAAAGTCTCCATCAAGTGTAGGTCCATCATATTGTGGTTCAGACACTGTGTTATTTTCTTCTTGAATCTCTCCCAAGTCTCATGGAAACGTCAGTAGGAAGCTGTCTAAAATTACTAATTTCATCCCTCAACTGTACCCTCCTGGAGGGTGGAAAAAACCATTCTAGGAATGTTTTTCAATTGCATCCAGTGGGTGATAGAATCAGGCATAATCATTCAGCTATAATATTGCCTCCCCAGATAGAGACAACAGGAAAAACCTCAACTGGATAGCGTTTTGGCCCACTCCTGGGTTATCAAAAGATTTGCAAATGGTGATAAAATTCACCAGATACAGGTTTGGATCATCCCCAGGAAGGCCACCAATCAACCCCTTCAGATTGAGGAGTTGGATCATAGAACTCGTAATGTTGAACTTGGCTCCAGGTGTCAATAGTGGAGGAATAATTGCACCCGTTGCACCTGCCCCGTCCATGCTATCATCATCATCATCATCATCATTCAGATCATACTGGATCGGCTGGTACTCTTGTCTTCTTTGGAACGTACGGTTCCTGTTAATATTACGTGGCACTTGTACAACTATCTACTCTGCATGCCTTGGGTTACCAGGGTTTAATAACTTCTCGTCCCCTAAATCTTCGTCCTCGGTGTTTAGATGTCTTGCATGTTGCCTAATATTTTGCAAATTCACCTACGCTGTAGATAAGGCTGCCAGTCTGTCAGCCTCTTGTTGTTCTGCCATTCTTCCTATTCGTTGCGGTTCCAGATTTAATGGTAATAATGTTTCTCCAAAACTTCTAGTGCTTGGCATACACTATAAAATCCTGTAAATAAACAAAAATAACAAATAAACATAAATCTAGGAAACTTAACTAACAGTCAATTAGCGCATACAAACTTTAGCTTACAACCGTATTTCCCGGCAACGGCGCCATTTTTGATAATGCTCAAATTACACTCTTGAACGGGTGTAAGCAATCATTGTCAATATAAAACCCAACAAGGTTGGGGTCGAATCCCACAAGGAATATGGTGTGAACTCAAGTTATTTGCTATTTAATCCACTGATAGTTTAATGTTTCCTGAAATGGGGGGTTTAGGTTTAACAAGTTGTTGTTTGTCACTTTACTTTCAGTGTTTGTGAATCAAGAGTTTATGAAATAACCAGAATTATGTTCGCTGAGGCTTCTGGTACATGACATATGCTAAAAGTGGTTCAAGATTCTCACGGTGGGTAAGATAACAAGCTATCTTTATTGATGTAATGCTTAAATTTCTCTCAACCTACTTAAGCGTTTAATTCCCTAATCCTCTCAGACTTAAGGAATTTCTATTTACTGCCCAAATTCTACCTCAGGTTAACCAACCTTATTACAACGCTGATTATTAAACAAAGTATTTTCGAATCCCTGTTGATAATTTAGTTCCTACTATATTTGATTTCTTTCTCAATCAAATCAAAGTAGGTGTGTCTACTGTTTGCAACCAAAAGACGTTAATTAAAACTTCAGAATTATCAAAAAATCCTACCACTTTTTGAATCTTGAATACTTAGCACCTCATCAAGACCTAACACTAGATCCCATAACTCAGGTTAATGTAGTTTAGCCACTCATGATGTAACAAACGAAACACATAATTGAATTTATGATTTGAAACATAAACATACAAAGATGAATAATAACTAGTGAATTGTAGATTAGATCATACAGGAAAAATCCCAAAATACTGATAATAATCTCTCAAAAATAGTTGTGTTATTAAAGTCAAGAAGTAAAGAGAGAAAATATCAAAATATGTTGTCCAAAACTCAAGGTGTCGACCTTGTGAGGAATAATAATAATAATGTCTAGAAAACCCTAAAACAAAGCTTTAAATAGTTTACCCTAAATAAGGAAACAAATTAATAAAAATCAGAAATCCTTTGGATTAGCCGACGACATTTGTGATAGCTTATCAGGAATCGGACGACTTATAACAAATGTCATTAGCTTCTTCTTTAGTTTTGGATCTTCTTACTTAAGGCTGACGACAAACTTGATAACCTATCAGCTACGTGATGGCCTATCACAAAATGTTGTCAAGGCTTTGCTTCAGTTCTCCTTGGCTGCCTTAGGCTGACAACATTCTTGATAACTTATCTGACCCTTGATGGCTTATCACAAAATGTCGTCACAACTTCTACTTTAGGCCAATACTTTGTCTACTGATGACGACCAACCTGATAGCTTATAAAAGGGCTGATGATTTATCACAAATGTCGTTAGCCACACTAGTCTTTAGATTTCTTCAAATTTCAACTTCTTTGTTTTATTTCATGTTGGTTCTCTATCATATTAGCTTAAACTACAAAATCAAACATAAACTAATAAAAAATAACTAAAGTTCCTCAATACATTGCAATTATTTAGAGTTAAAAGCCTCAAATGTGTTAGCATATGCTTACACATCAGGTCCTCACCTGCTTTTGGCCCAAAGAACTCTGGTGGATTTATACTCATAAAGTCTCAGATTCTGGCTACAGCTAAATCAGCATTCTACTGAAATAGGACTATCGCCTAATGGTTACCCTAAATATTGGCAGTTACTGCCTGGGCCAACGCCTGAAAGACAGCTCAAAATTAAGCATGGGATACATTCTAATTCAGAGGGTCAACAGGCTGGGGTGGTTGGTTATCATTTCTGCGGGTATTATCTCGAAGAGGAGGCATATCAACTGTTACGTAAAATCATAAAAGAAAGAGATGATTTCCTAAGAATGTCCCATAGCCTCTTGCTCATAAATGTGGCGCGCTTCATACCCATGATCAAGACTCTACGTAATGCGGCTTATCTAACTCCTTGGGACTCTTATAAACCTTAGGCTCTAATATCAAGTTTGTAATGACCTGAAACCTAGTCTCGATAGTCACATAGTGCTTAAGACTACGAGTAGCCTTAAGCTAACCCTGTTTGCCTTCTACTAAGTCTGAATCTCATAATAAAGGAAATATAGATATAATATAAAAACTAAAATGCGGAAATCTGACTGAGCTAACTGAGAATATCAAAATATAATCTCTGGAAAATACTAGATTCAATAGTCTGAACAATCAATACTGAATAATCTGAAATTATATCTATTAGTTTGACAAGCCTCTACTACTAATAACTAAAGAGCCATTAGGACAAACCCCCAACTGACTCGAATTGTTTGAATCATCTATACTAATAAACTAAAAAAAATTGAAAGACTAAGTCCCCAAACTATGAGGACTCACCAACTATCGGGATATAGATGAAGATGCACGAAATCACTCTCGCTGCTGAAACTGAGCACCTGAACCTACATTATGAGACAATGTAGCACATAGACGTATATATAGATTAGTAATTTGAGAATGTACAGAGTATATAAGGGTGAATGCATAAGTAAAACAATATCTCAACATCATCATAATTTATAAAATAATGCATGCCAAATGTAAATGACTCACATAATCTGAAATATCTGAAAACTATAAATCATAATCAAGGATAGCAAAACATATTGCATGAATCTAGTGAGTCTTAATATTTAGTTTCTAAAAGCTATACTGGTATTCTATCTTTAAATCATACTATCTAGTAGAGAAAGGACTCACTTCTGTATCTGAAATCTGAGAATCTGAAATCTCATAGCTAATATCTTTTGTAAAACAATGTATGAATAAAGTTGTGAGCCTTTACACTTAGTTTCTAAAAGCCTTTCTATTAGGATTATTCTATTCTGAAATCTGTAATTTGTAGTCTTTAGGGAAATTCTTTTAAAAACTATACTAAGAATCTTTACTGTTAGGGAAATTCTTGTAATATCTTTTCTATTAGAAAGGTTCTTTTAACCGACATAAACTATGTGAGCTATCATGGAGTCAGACGTCTAGTTCCCTTATGGGAAAACCTTTCGTTGGGGAGAGGTGTCAAACTCTTGCTTAGGAGTATAACCTAATCTAAGTGATCACATCTGTATCTGTTATCCATATAAAAATAGAAATAATTTGATAATCTAAACCTATGTTGGCTCCTAGTTCTGGGGAATGAGAACATACCTAACTCAGTGCTAAATACTACTCCCTTTTATCTGTATACTCATTCTATTGGAAATCCACTTTAAAAATATAGTATAATGGTTTATTATGAAAACCAACTCTATAATTGCTAAGTTAAACTAAAATCTGAAACTGTAAAGTGGATTCATATCTAAGCTGAGATCAAAGATCAAATATTTATCAAAAATTTGAAAATAATCTAGTCATAGGGTGCTTATAAAACAATAAGTCTTGAAATAGCAATAATCAATTAGGGCTTAATGACCCATGCATCAAATTTATGTCAAAACATCATAATGTTAATGCTTGATAATGTAAGTATTGATAATTTAACTCAAAATCTAAAATTTACTGCAATACATATGAAAATACGAAGATAGACATACAATTCAACTTCTAAATTACTTGAAATCTCATAATCTTGGAAATAACAACAATGGGTATGAACCTTAATTTGAAACTCATATATATTCATACAAAATCAAGTAATTTGTAATTAACACTAGTTTTGGGCACAAGGGTGAAAGAATATCCTTGTTCATAAACCGCGCATACCTTAATTGATGAAATTGATGAGAACACTTGATTTTGGATTCCTATTTATGCTTTTGAAGATGAATTCTTAAAGTTCTTGAATTGGGAATCCTTAATCTTGAGCTATCTTATAAAGAGAATGAAGGAGATTTGATTTCTTGGAGGTTAAGTTTTGAGCTCTAGGGTTTTCTTTTAGAAAGGATGAAAAGTGAACCTAATGTGCTTAGAATAGGCTAAATTATTTGTTATTCATGAATTGGAGGCTAGAGAATTGACTAAATTGCACTTTAAAAATTAACTCAAAAACTAGAAAATCTTGATTTGGCCACTCACCGAGATGCGCCACTATTGTGGTGGCTCACTGGAAAAAGGACAAGCCCGATTTTGCCCATCAATGTGGCGCAGGGCTATCAGATTGGGCTACTGGAAAAGGGATGGTTCCCATTTCGGCCATTGCCACGACGTGCTAAAATCGCGTTGCCTAACTCGAAAAGGACAAGTGGGAACTAGACTTTCACTACAATGCGATATAATTGTGGTGCTCTATTAGAATTTGACAATTGCAAAATCGTCCTTCACCGCGACACGGTGCTTGTCGAAATGCCATATTGTTTTACTAAAAACACCATAACTTCTCAACCGAGTATCGGATTGTGGCGAAATTAGTATCGCTGGATAGCTAATTCAATTTTATACACACCAGAGGGTCTAAAACTGGAAAATTCTATATTTATCAAAGGTTATTCATATGTGAAGCTACCACTTGACATTCTAGGAGCTAAATTGAGCTATGAAAAAGTTTGGGGTATTACAGGGAGTCTCAGAACTTGAGTCTTTGACTCAAACAAGATGCTAAACACTACTCTTAGATATCATTTTTCTCGCTCTAAGGTACAAAACAAACTGGCCCCTAAGCACTGAAGTAATACCCCTCCATTCAAGGATTGGTTTATTCAAAAATGAACAACTCTATTTCTATAATCAACTGAAGCATAGCATTAGTGGAGCCAATCTATATCCAGAATGACATCAAAATTAATCATCTCTAACTCCCTAAGATCAATGGAAGTAACTGGGATATTAACATCGAACAAGTCCCGTATATCTGTCTGGCTACAATGGAGACATCTACCGAAGTGGACACTGAGAAGGGTTCTGCTAAGGTCTCAGGACTGACACCAAAATTCACAGCTATAAAGGGGGTTACAAAAGAAAGAGAGGCTCCGGGGTCAAATAAATCATAAAAATATAAATGAAAGACCTGTAACATAACTGTAACAACATCAGAAGAACTTTTTTTATTAGGATGGGACTGGAGTGCATACAATCTGTTCTAGCGCTGACCATTGGTGGTAATGGAAGTGGCACTCTGCTGAGTTGGGCATCCTGCTGGTATTGCTGAAGAGTTAGTTTGACCCTGCTGGCAATCATTCCTACCTTTCTACATACCTATAGAAAATTCTTTCAACTTATGTCCTAGCTTGCAACATCTAAAACACACATCGCTGCTAGCTCTGCATACCCCTTAATGATTTCTACCACACTTCTGGCAAAGGGGATCAGTCCGACCACTGTTCACACTACCCTGAGTATTAGATCCTGGCACCCTACCCTAATTATTATTTCTAAACTTTGGCACTGGAGCACTAGTTGAAGACGGAGCTAGAGCTAAAGATTTTTGATGGAATTGGGGAATACTACCACCCTATGACCTTGGATGAGTAAAATTAAAGCTACCTGTCCTAGCTCTCTTGTTCTATCTTTCTTTCTCCTTAACCGTCTCCTCCTCAATCTACTGAGCATGAACCATAGGCCTAGACAAGTCCATATCCTTAATTAACATTGCGGTCCTACACTCTTTGACCACATTATTAGATAAACCAGACACAAACTTGCTCGTCCTAGACTTGTTATCAGCTACAACATGAGGAGCATACCTTTCCAACTAAATAAACTTAAGAGAGTACTCATTCACACTCATACGACCCTGCTTCAAATTAATAATCTCTAGCACCTTAGCTTCCTATTACTCTAAAGGAAAGAATATATCTAAAAGGCAGTAGCAAACTCCTCCAGTTCAACAGGCCCTGGATCTGTACCTCTATCCCCCTTACACTGCTTATACCAGGTGTGAGCTATATCCTGTAACTAGTAAGAATCCAATTATGAACTCTCATTAGAATTCATACCCATAATGTTTTCTACCTTCTGAACCATGTCAAGGAAATCCTGTGGATCCTCATCAGACATGGATCCTAAAAATAAAGGAGGGCTCATTCGGGTGAAGTCTCAAATCCTAGTTGCGATGGTATTAGACAATAAAACAGCTGTGACAACAGCCTACTGATTATTCTAAGCTGCTACTGAGTGAGCTAAAGTAGTGAATACAGTACTGAATTTGGCATGACAGACATACTTATTTAGGGGATTTTCCTGATCAGGCAAAGGTGCAGGCTGATTTCCATTTCTCCTTCTGTTATTCTTTTTTAGAGGTATGTTTTGTAAATGGAAAGAAGATTTAATTAGAAAAAGAGTTTAAATTGATATCATGCTCATCCGCACGACATTAACACTGAAATAAGAGGAATTTTTACTAAAATGTCTTGTAGTCTCTTTCCTATAAGTGTGGCATACTTCACACCCATGCATAAGACTCTAATCGATGTGGCTTTCAAATTTATTAGGAAACTTTAAAACCTTAGGCTCTAATACCAAGTTTTTAATTCCTTAAGAGTATACCTAGATACCCATATGTGACCATAACCTAACCAATGAGTTGGTACATATTGTGAGCACTGAATAAAACTGATAACAAAAGATACATGGATGCAGAAATAATTGAATTCACCATAAGGTTTTAAGTACTAAAACATTACTAAAGTATAAGTCTAAAAACAACTTTTCTAAAACTGATAAATATAATGACAAACTGACTGACTGTCAGAAAGTGACCAAAAGCCTCCAAAACTGACTGAATAAGAGTTGATAGGACAGGCCCCAACTAACTCCAAATGTCTAACTAAAATAAAATTCTTAAATAAACATAATCAGTCCTCAAAGTATGAGGATTCACCACTGCTACCACTTCTTATGCGCTGGAATGTCTAAGTGCGGTCCAAAACCTGAGCAACCAAAACTATGATATGAGACATCATAGTGTAAGAAGTGAGTATGCGGTTAGTACTTGGAATGTACTGGTATGCTAGATAATCTTAGGTTGATATGCATGGGCTCATGTACATGAATAATAACTGAATGAATAAATAGCATGAGACAACTGATACATAGTATGCGTGAAAATTGTAAAATCTGAGGATGCATGATCAAGCATATAACATGATACTAAAATAGTTCGTAAACTAAAATCACTGAAATCTAGTAACTAAATAATTGATAATGGTATGCCATGGTCAATACAAACCTGAATTAAATTATCTAAAGACTAAACTGAAACTGTGGGAGCTAACGATAATTGACATGCCCAAACCTATTATCAGGGTTAGACCTATAACCCAGTTGGAAGGGTGTCAGTACCATTCCATGGGTACTAACATTGACTATGGGATCCACTATCTGATGTCCCAAAGGACGAGGGTGTTATGCCTAACTAATGGGAGACCCCTTAAAGTCTACGGTGGTGCCATAGGTATGGAATCTAGAGACTTCTACTAACGCCTTATGCCTAACTGGCGAGGGAGATGCCATCCCTAAGTTCACTTGGTGCTAAGTGTTACTCCAAGCTAAAGACACTGATTCTTGCACTGATCTAATCATGACTGAACCAACAACTGACCATAGTAACTGATTGAAGGATAATGCTTATAGTTTATATAAGATCGTTCTACAAATACTAAAACTATGTAAATAACTAGGTTTTCAGGTATTCATAACCCCCAAGACTCGATATCAATATCAATAAGAATACATGAGAGCATTTGAAACCATAATAAGTAAGTATTATTAAAAAAATCATTACTTAAGCATTTCACCAAACACTTGAGGGTCATAAGTTAAAGCATGAAAATAGTTTAAAACATGTGATACTACCATAACTTAAATATTAAAATCATGGGTTAAGGATTTAACATGCAACTTTCATCCTTCAAACATGTCAAGGGATAATCCAACAAAAACACATGTAAACATGGTATAAAATCAAAATTCATGGGAGTTCATGGATATAATTTATGCTAAAATGTAAAGTAGAAATTTTGATTCTTGGACTCCGTGGGTGAAAAGGACCCATGTATGAACATCTAACATACCTTAATTGTAAAATTTGCGAAAATTCTTTGAAATTTCTTGAAGATTGATCTTGAATGTTGAAGGGGCTAGGGTTTGTTCTTGAGACCCTAATCCCGTGTTATGGCAGAGATAAAGTAAGGGAAAACAACTAAAATACACTCCTAGACTTGGAATTAATTAAGCTGATCATGGCTAGTGATGCGATAAGCAACACATCACATAGCTCAGTCGATACCTTAGGCGATGCACTGTATTTTACCCCACTAATATGATAAGATGTGCGCCACAGCCATATCCTGTTGACTCACTGGTTTGAATATCCAAACAAGCCTCAAACCTTACTTGAAAGATCCAAACTTACTCGAGACATACTATCAACCACCCTAATTATGAATCAACTTAAAAATCAATATTCTAAGGTCGGTAAGGTCGGAATTAAAATCATCGAAGTTTAAGTCTTTGAAAATGACTAAGTATTATTACTTAGTGAAATTTTCTAAGTCTTGGACCCCTTTAGCATGCAATAGTAAGCTGAAATGAGTAAGCAGTTAACGGGGTCTTAGAATTACGCCCAAGCAGTCTATTTATGTTGAGTCCAAGATTGGAGACATCAAATTTTCATGATGTGTCAAAATTTAATCTACTACAAAGGCTCTAAGAATATGAAGAAAATATAGATTTCCTCATGACATTGTTCAAAGAAGCCAAAGAGCAGAGGGATCACTTGAAACTGTTGCTACAAGATATCCAAATAAAGAGGGATCATGAAACACCCTAGATTTTGGCCTTGAAAATTCTTGAGATTTGAGCTTAATGTCCTAGTAACGACTCATCATATGAGGGTATAGGTCAGATGGCCTTAGTTTTTAGGTGTCCAGTGGGTGGTAGTTGGGTTTTTTATCTTGGTAATGACTTGGTAGTATGAGTCATTAGGCGTGGTAACGAATTGTTAGGATGATCTTTAATGAAATTATTAACTTAGTGACTTCACTTGGCTCTGAGTATGAGTATCTCACTAAGATCCATAAGGATAGGTTATGAGTGGTAGGGTTGGCTCGTATGTTGTCCAATATCCAATCCCTTGGGTTTTGTCTTAGATACAGCTAGACTATACGAGTCGTATGGTTAGGTCACAAATGGGGTCATGGAGTCGTATAGTAGACACTGTATTGGTGTCCAACTCACTGTATTGGTGACAACTTAAGGGCATAATTTGTATGTTATGGTAACGAGTCAAGGGGTCGACTCATAACTACCTGCGACCTTTTTACAGTTTTTAGCTAGGGGCACTTTAAATATTTCTCATTTAAAACCCTTAAGACCCCAAGTCCATATAACACTTTTTGGTCATTCATTTCATATTTTGTAAGATTAAACATCCTCTTTACTCTCTCAAAATCCTCTCAAGAAAAATTGCCTGGGGTTTCTCCACAATTATCATCTAAGGGCTTAAGGATCAATTGCTCTCCGTGAATCTTGGTAATTCAGGCATGTAACTCTTCCCTCTTAGTTAGTTTACTAAATAATATGTTTAAATCATTGTTCATGAATCATCAATGGTGGTTTTAAAACAAAGGTTGAGAGGTTTGAATGAATATCATTGAATATTATTTCCTATGATTTAAATTATGACTATGCATATTTTTAACTATGCTTTTGCACATGTGGGTGCATGGGAATGGTGATTTATTTGAGGGTTCATGGTTGAACCCCAAATTTGATGATTTTGTCTTTTATAATGGTATGCCCTCAACCTATTTCTAAAATTGCCAATGAGAATGATATTGTCACCAATTTAAATTATGTTTTGAAATAAGGCTTTGCCATAACCATGAGAATAATAAATGAAAGACTTCATAAAGGTTTTTATGACTATAAATTATATTGAATTGAAAACCTTGTCTGGCACATGGGAATTCCCCCAAGTGATTTTAATAATAGAGTTTGTGGGGTGTATGAGAATCTCCTGAGTGTTGGCTAATGACATTACTTGTAAGATATAGTCGATATGAAGATACCACTTTATAATTTCTTAATAATTGAATCTTGGTATTGGTGGTTTTCTTATGTGCTAAAGGTTTTAATTGGGCAATGGGGGTTGTGATAGCTAGTCGTGAAGGTATATGTTCGAAGGACGAACCGTGGAAACTCGTGATTAGCGTCATGAGGTTTGGCATTGATGGCATTTGTGCATGGTTCACACAACTAATATTATTGTATCTTGGTCTAACATGGGGTTGAGCCATTTCTTGGTCTTACTTAATACCCCTGATTCATGCAGATAACGAGTATCGGGGCCCTTTCAGCAGGGAGGTTGAACCCATACAGCCTTTGGGTGAATTTTTATTATAGTTAAGCTGCAAAATCCAGGTTAAGATTATAAATTCATGCTAAACCTTTTTACCTATCTCTACGCGATGTATATATATGTATACATATGATTACATATAGTTATTTGCATTGGTTTTGAATGATGGCATTATTTTACCCTTATCCCTGAGATACATGCTAGACTTCACTATGCTAACCATCTTTAGGTATTGTATTCCAACACAATGTAGGAACCGACCATACCATCATTACTCTTGCTTAGTAATTTGGATTTGGGGACAGCTTTGAGTCAAATTGAACTGGTGAGCTTTCATAGTACGTAAGGTTCTATTTCATGCTATGAACTTCTTTTCATTTTTTTATTTCTTTGGTTTTGGTTTTAGCTATGGTCGGGGACATATCCCGATTGGATATTCTTTAATTTTGGTTAGAGGTTTTGTCAAACTACGATGGGCATGGGCATGGGTGGTGTCGGTATTAGTGTTAGCATTGGTATTAGTATTGACATTGAGATTGATTGGATAATTGGTTGTGGCTGATTGGTTATGGTTATAGAATTACTTTACTGTCTTTAGAATATTATTATTCTATCTTATTATATCCTCGAAATCCATCTAAGAAAGGGTGTAGGGTGGTTAATTGTGGGGTATTGGGGGTGGTCTCTGATCCTGATTGGAATTGAGATACCCGACACAACTAAGCTCGGTTTGGGTCATGTCAGATCAACTAAAACAAAAGTTGTTTTAGGCCAAAGAAAGGGAGAATTTTCTAAAATGATGTTATGTGGTATAGTGCTAGTATTCCATGTTTTGAAAGGTATAACACAGATATAGTATAAATAAAAATACTTTTATTTAGTAGAATGTTAATACTGCTATTCATAGAATCATACTTGATCAAACTACACATCAACTTAAAATCGACTAACATGGTAATAATAGATTATGTTAGTAGTAATGAAAGATTAAATATGCATTCTATAAAGTTAACCATACACTGTATCATCTATGACAACACAATGCATATTAAATTCCATGCAATAATATAGTTTGATAAAAACAGATTCAATGCATAATCCTAAGAACTTTCATAAAATAAAAAATTATTGTCATATCATCTAACGATCATTCAACTCTTTTGTTTCTCGAATAAAAAAAAATCTTAAACATTAGCAATATCAGCATTCAAATGTCTTTTTTCTCATAATAAATATTATCATTGATGAAATCAACGATATCTACAACCACATCAAGGAGATTTTCTTCTTCTTCCTCCTTCTTCTCTTCTTATTTCTCCTCTTCTTCTCTTGTTCTACCTCTACTTTCTTTCCTTCTTCAGTTGTTTTTACTAATTCTTCAATATTTTTTCTAGATTCTTCTTCTTTCTTACCTTCTTCTCCTTTTTTAACTTCTACTGTTGATCTTTCTCAGCTTATTCTTCTTCACCTGTTGCTTCTTTCTCAGATTTTTCTTCTTTCTCACCTTTCTCTTCTTCATTTGTTGCTACTTCTTTTCCAATTTCTTATTCACTCTCATCTTCTTCTATTTCTTCTTCTTCTTTCTCTCTTGATTCTTATTTTCCATCCTTATTTTTTCTTTTTTTTCCTTTTCTACCACAATAGTGGCTAACACATCTATTTTACTTCCTTTTTCTCTTCTACCATAACAGTGGCCAACACATCTATTTTACTTCTTTTTTCTTTCTCTTGATTCCTCCCCTCTTCATGAAGGTCCACATGCACTATATCATATTACAAAGTGGTAGTAAAATTTACTACTAAAAATCCATTAACTACATTAATTATTAAATGAAGTTACCCCGCTCATGTTGTTGCTCATCCTTTTCTTTTTGCTTTAGTCTTTTTTCAGTATCCAACATGGCTTCCTCAAGCATTGCAACATGCTTATGCAGATTTCCATCGACAGATTTGCCCCCTATGAGATACTCAAAGAAGCATCATCACCAATGCATATTCCAATAGGGTTGCCACCCAAATCTCCATCATCATCACTATCCCCGTTTGAAGTAAGGACAGTCACTCTTGTAAATATTTTTTCAAGACATCGAGGAAGTTATTCTTTACCTCATCCTTATAAGGCTTAAACGTAATCATGTAATCCATCTTCATCTCATGAATAGTAGGGATGATGTACAGGTTTACGTTATACAAAAAATAGTTTAATAACTACATCACATTCAATATTATAGTAGTATTATTGCATGATAAAAAATAAATTCATACCTCAATAATTTTTTATTTATACTTGTATCTTTTTATAGTGTGTCATCCGAGGATGCGGGGAATGGAAAAGGGCTCATCTATTAATTTTTCAAGAAATTATTCAGATGAGAAAGGCCTCATAGATCCAAATCTATAATCACTATAGTAGTGAAAAAATGAATAGTGAAAAAATGAATCAGAGTTTATGACAGAGTATAAATAAAATAAAAATCTATGATAAACTAATTAAAGCGTTGATGGTAGATACCATTAATGCCCAAGGAAATTTGAATAGATCATAGGATATCTTGTAATTCTCATCAAATACTTCTCTCTGCTTTTTTAGGTTAGTTTTCTTCTTTAGCTAATCCAAGGTCAATTGAAATGTCTCTTTTTTCCATGGCTAACTCTTATAAAAACTCAAAGATTCCGATTATCCCATCAACACTATTTTTCTCACTAAACTCACTCCCTTCACTATCATCATTACCACCACACTCAGCAATATCATCACTAGACTCAACACTTTTACTAGACTCATCGCCATATCTATCTATCTCCTTTATGGTTACTGAATTTGATTCCAGCTTTTCCACTTCAGTTCTTTCCCTTTTACAGAAATTTTTAACTTCTTCACTCCTTTTTCTATTGCTAGAAGCAGAACCAGATGTGGTAACAACACTTTCTTTAACACCAACTCTAGCTTTACCTATTTTTTAATAAAATCTACACCTTAAAATAATTCGGCCATTATCAATTCATAGACCACAAGTCTACTAATAGATACAGGTCAATGCTTAAATGAAAAAGACCAAATAATTAAGAATTATCCCATCATTAAATAATTCACTGCACAAAAATATCATAACTAAATCAATTTTTTTAAAAAAATATACAAAATCCAACAGCGTGAGAATGATAAATTTTCAGTCAAATCTATAGTATCAAAACTCAACTATTGGTACAAATTAAACTAATTAGCTATAAAACTTTCCATTTTCTCTATTTAATCAATCATATTTGAAAAGAATTTCATATACCTAAAAAATTATTTTAATCTAAGGCATTGTTAATTTAAAAACCATAAGTATACAAATAGAAATAGGTCAATGCTCGTAAATAGCCAAAATAACTAAGAATTAAGAATTATCTCACCATTCAACAATACAGTGCATAAAAAATACCAAAACTGAAGCAAAATTTCTTAACAAAAAATTAAAACCCAACAACGTGATCAACAAAAAATTCTGTCTAATCTTCAGAATTAAAACTCAAACATTGATAGTGAATCAAACTAATTAGCTATAAAATTCTCATATTTGAACTATTAATCAAAATCTCATTTTAAAAAAATTCCTATACTAGATCAATACAAAATGGATAACAAATAAAAATCGCTAAAATGGATATATAAATAATCAAAACTTGATTTTAACTTACCTTAGAATGAAAAAAAGAGCCCTTTGTCGCTGAAAAAGAACGAAAATCAAAATTAGAGTTTGACAGGTTTTTCTTGGGACTAGTGGGAGTTTGAGAAGTTGAGGAGGAGAGAGAGAAGGGGTTTAGTTTAATATTGAAAGAAGTGAAGGGAGTTAGGTGTATAGTTTGTTTAATTTCTCAAGTTTTAAAAAAATTTTAAAAATTCATTGGTCCACATGTGGACCTCACTTTTTTCACTTTTTGGACCCTAACCCTAAAAGTTAACTAAAAATAAAATTTAGTGGATATTAGATAAAATATATTTTAAAAGTGGTCTTAATGCCAATTCTTCCCATGTTATTAGGTGAGAGGTTATGAAGGATATGAACTAAAGCAAGGTGGGGATGGGGTAGGGAGTAGGGATATGAAGTGAAATTTGATCCTATTAACCTGAAGTTAAAATCAATTCATAACTAGTGGATGCACTTAGAAGCCATTTGGTAGAGTGTATAAGAATAATATTGAATAAGGTGTATTAGTAATGTCTACATTATTAATGCAAGTATTATTAATACTGGTATTAGCTATGCAGTGATTATTTCTTACACAATGTTTGATTTAATGCATTAGAAATAAAAAATCTTGTATAATTTTATAAGAAGTGTTAGTTTACAAAAATACTCTCTACACTATAACATGTTCTTCGGTCACTATTAGCATGGTAATCTGGATACTTTTCCCTTCAACAGCGCCTTTACGCTGGTTACTCCCCACCACGGCTTCTTGCCTCATTGGTTTCACCTTTAGGATGGCATAGTTCTTAGGGATTTTTCTCCTTTTCCACTTTGCTAATAAACTTCGGGTAGGTTTGATATCTCTAAGGTTTGTTCTTCCATAGCTTTTTCCATTGAAATAAATTTGTTTTTTAATAACTAAGCAAAATATTTGTTGTGGACAAGAGAGGGAGTTTTTTCTTCAACACATAAAGGCTTGCCTTCTCTGCTGCCTTCTATGCCTCTATTTATAATTAGAGAATGAATTATTTACATGGTTCTAATGTTACAAAAGAAAAAAGGCTATCCTAATATGTCTTTACACGTTTTCTCTATACATTTTTCCTAAAAAGACAATAATGGTGAAAGCTAATAAATGAAACAAGAAAAAGTCAAAAAGGCTAAAGCTATTTACATGATTCACGTATATTTCAAAGTTAGCCTTTCCTTTTCTCCATATGTCGCTTTCTTCCTTTAATGCTTTGTCTATTTTGGGTCTGTCTTCTTTTTATCTTTTGTTTGTATCTGTTGACTTTTTATCTTCTTTCTAGCTGGCATGCTTATCTTCTTGATTCTTTTATTCTAGGTGAACTTCTGGGATAATATTATCTTCTCCATTACATCTCAAACATTAATGGTCTGGATATTTGTGTCCAATTATCTTGCCATATCTTGTCAATAATCAGTCTGAAATAAATCCTCTCTTAATTGCTCTTGCAGTAGATTGTTTTTCTGGATTAAGTAATGTCATTATCCATTGCCTAACATCTTTCATATCTGCTTGTCGTAGTTCTTTTGAATTTGAATAAATCATCTGATGGTCTCTTAAATAATAGCTCCATATTGGATTTCCATTTGTATAATTATTTGCCAATTCTTGAATAATTGTAGCTAGTCTAATGAGTCATTTATTTGCATAGAAATCAGGTATCTCAATTCTGGATATCTCTGGCTGCTGCATAATATCTTCCGGTATAATCATATCTCTGGTTAATCCTGTTTTTACGACTTGTATAACTGGTTTTATTTCGCGTATAATATCTCTGTTGGTGCAGTATAACACTTTATATAAAATAGATTTTCTTTGGTTATTCTTTTATAGGTGGTGAATATTCTATGTAATTCTTCCATAGCTGTTAGTTCTTCTCCTCCTTAGGTATATATGGTATTTAATAATCCATAGTCAAAACGGGTTTTTATTAAGCTTGGGTTGGTTTTCGGTAGTGCAATTAGCTTGTTGTAACCTTGTAATTTTTGGGTTATATAATTTGTGTTTGGTTCTTTGATATTTGTAGCTCTGGGGTTAAGGTTTAGGAAAGTTTGTACTCTGTAGATATTTTCTATGTATTTTTGGGCTGTATAGTTGTAAACTTTTTTATCTTGGTTCAGACT
>NC_061122.1:110325832-110554951 GCF_002878395.1 Capsicum annuum | reverse complement strand
AAAATATTGGAGACAAAATATGGATGAAATAATATTATTAGAAAAACTTACGAAAGATAATCTAATTGGATATTTATCACCCCCAAGATATGAATATCGATAAAACTAACATAAATAGATTTAAAATAGAAATATATAGAGAAGTTAAGAAATATCCACGCACAAAGAAATGATAATAACTATTTATCATCTAGTAAAGTTACCATGCCTAATCCGCACCCCCCTACTGATTTTTTGTCCTTCAATTTATGATATTTTTTTGTATTCAATAATCATAAAATTGGTTAGTTCTATTCCTGATATTTTTTAATATAGCACTAATGATTTATTTATATTTTTATCTGCTGTGGCTATTGAATAATTTGTCCTTATTATAAATTTAAATTTTTGATATATTAGATAGGTAGGAATTTTATATAGTTTAGTATACATAAGTTGTGGCGTTATGTAATTTTTTTCATTTATTAAAATAGAGCATCTTTAGTCCAACTAATAGAATGGACTTAAAAATTGACGGTGACTAACAAATGCACTATTACAACACATGGCCAAAATCGATCGACCTATTTAATCACATTTTTCTTAAAAAAGATAAAAATTAAATCGATCTAGCTTGATCAGTTTTTGCACCAAAAATAAAGAAAATAAAAACATTGATCGAATTTAGTCATTTAAATATTTTTAGTATAATCAATCAGGATCGGTCAATTTTAATTAAAAAATAATTGAATTGATTTTTCAACTAGTCGATCATTTTGACCGTGTTTTTAATAGTGCTTGGTAATCACTATCAATTTTTGAAGTACATTTTGTTAATTGTATCAAATGTGCTTTACTTAAGTAAATTAAAAAGATATTCAAAATTATATTTAAAGGATCAATATAGACCTTACTCCAATACAACAACATACACAATTTAATTCTACCAAGTGGGATCTGGGAAAGTAAGTATGTATGAAAACATTACTTTTACCTTGGAGGTAGAGAGATGATTTTCAATAAAGCCTCAACTAAAGAAAAAAATAGTCCAACAAAATAATGAAAATAAAGAAGTCATTATTAAAATGTTGTAGAAAATGTGACAAATCATTCGGATTAGTAATCTAAACAAGATAATATGATAACTAAAAATGATAGATTGTAATCGTTTAAATGCAAGGGATAAGAAATTGTAAGAGTAATACTATGATTAATAGTACCATAAATAATGTAGAAGGATAATTCAGATAATGCTTGACTATCTATCTAAGCTATCCCAATTTTCAGCTTCCATAACCTTCAATCTAAGATCGTGCCCTCGATAAGCTAAAGCTATGTCGTATCCTGTCTAATCACCTCTCTCCAATATTTTTTTGATGTACCTCTACCTCTCCATAAAATCATCCATAGTCAACTTGTCAGACCTCCATACTAGGACATTCTTACATCACCTTTGTACATGTTGAGCTTAACTAATTAGAGACCTAATAATGGTGAAGGTCTTGTTTATCGGTAGAATGATACCTATTACAAACTGCATAGCAAGTATGTGTCAGTTTTCAACAATTAGTTATTCACATAATATAGTAGAAATTGGCATATTAAGGATACATGTCCAACAAAACTATTTATTGAAAGGAAGCATTGGAAGAATGCTGAGATAAAGGGAATAAAAAGACACTTGGTTCTACTCCTAAATGGATTAGGATGTTAGCCAAGACAAAAAAGAGTTTGATTCTTCCTATATCTTTTTTCTAGGAACTTAAGTCTCACGACCCGAACTAGGGCCTGGTCATGACGGATATCCCGAACCATGAAGGACCGGGAGTCCTACTTTATTTGGTAATCATGCACAACATTCACATAATAAAAGGAAATGTGGAAATATAATCTGATACAGAAACATGGTCATACTTTGGATTTAGTTTAACAATACGGAATGAAATCCGAACTCAACTAAACAACATCTTGAACAGTCTGCGAAATCTCTACTACATGAAAATTTTACAACTATCTAAAAGCTGGGACAAGGCCCCGAGTAGACCAAAACAACGGAATAATATAATCTGAAATAATAGGACTTCTGGAACAAAGAAACCTCACCACTATACAGATCACTTCTCTCTAGGATACTCTACTGATTAGTCGTACCCTTAGACTAAGCCTCCGAACCTGGGAGGTAGGGGGTCAATACAGATGTATTGGTACACAAAGAAAATCTAAAATAATAATTTATATTCAACATATATGAGAGCTATTTAAAAACAGTTCATAAACATATCATATAGTAAGAAATCTCATGGACATTTCTGAAAGACCCTGAAAGAAAATCATCTGAACTCTGAGACATTCTTTGTTTTACTTCTGTGCTAGGTGGTATACCCTGCAACTTTGAAATTCCATGGTCCATATGGAATCCTCCATTGACTCGGCGGGGAAGCCTCCAACCCAAGTGTGCTGCAAGGGTTGGAATCTCTGACTCTGTTATGCCATACGACCGTCACCAATGTAAAAATAATATACCCGTATCGACAAATCATGGTTTTAGGCAAAGAGTTACTTGAACTTTAGCCCTCTTCAGGCAACCACCTAACTCTCTTTATGGTCATTTTAACTCTTTAAGACATGCATTCTCTGAAAACATACTTTGAAAACTCTAACTCTGTTGTGGCATACATTTTTATGGTATCGTCATACCATTGACTTGCAAGTCACATCTCTGAGCCATTATTAGCATATAATAATCTCTGTTTCAAACCTAAATCTGGGACCATCATATCAATAAATCATTTCAAGAAACTCTTTCTTAAAGCTCATGTAAACATATGTAAGAAACTCATTTTTTCACAATTTCAAATACACAAGGTGATCATGTCAAAGATATCAATCATAGGCAATTTTTTATTTTTAAGACAAGGATGAAATCATAACAAGAAACTCCCTCTCATCATCATAAAAATCATGTAAAATACTTAAATATTGAAAAGATCTCCTTCAAAACATTAAACAAGCATCTCAAATCATTCCCAACAAGTTCATCTACTCTAAATCATCAAAGAGAGGGGTTTCAATAATAATGCTCTCAATCAAATCTTCAACATCATACATATTCATTTAAGTTTAAATCAATTTAAGGGGGAAAGGCCTAAAGACCAAAATAATAATATCATCAACACACTTTAGATGCAAAGTTTAAATCATAAGTTCCAAAACCCCTTTAAAATTCATGCTTGATAATCTTTAAATCATGTTTTAGTATTGATAAGCTCATGTAGTTTTTGGGATAAACCCCACGTACCTTTATTTAGGAAATTAAAGGATGATTTTGATGCCCACGGCTTGGGAATTTAAAATCTTCAATCAATTTCTAAAACCCACGGTTGAATCTTGAGTTGTTTGGGTTTTCTTGTTTGAAACCCTAAGGAGTGATTTTGATGTTTTCTGATGAAAATATTAATAATGAGGTCATTTGGGATTAAATCCCGTGTTTAAGCTGATAAATGGGGTGAAAATACCCAATATATCCTTAATGAGACAGAATAGAAATATAACTGGAGCCCGATTTTATAGACCACCGCGACGCACCACGATCACGGTGGCTCACTGGAAATTGAAGAATGAGATTTTTAAGGTCACCGCGATGCGGAGCCATTGCATTGTCCCACTTTTTGGGACCTAGAACTTCAGCGCGACACGCCACAATTGCGCTATGCTACTGGAATTTGACAATTGTTAAATAGGCCCACTCCGCGATGCTCCAAGCACCAAAATGACAGTGTTTTATGATTTGGACTTAAATTAGCCATAACTTCTTGCCCGGGTATAGTATTTGGGCGTGTCTTATATCGACAGAAAGCTCATTCAAGTTTTCCACATGATAAGAAGTCAAAATTAGGAAAAATTATATATGGTTTAAACTTTACTCATTTTGGAAGCCAAAAATGAGACTAAGTCTCTTTAACACAATTCTAGTCATTTAACTCTATGAGCATCTTACCATAAGCTAACGCATGGACGATTTTGCGGGGTGTTACATTATCCTCCCTTGGGATCATTCATCCCCAAATGATGACATAGAACACAAACAAACACGATTTAAGGTACGCTATGGCCATAAAAAAATAAGATAAGGATTGTACCTTCCATTTTGTCATTCACCAGATTAAATAAGTCTAGGCATCCATCTCTCATGTCTTTTTTTGATTCCCAAGTTGCTTCTTCAACTTTCTAATTTTTCCACAACACTTTGACTAAGGCTATTTCTTTGCTTCTCAGTTTCCTAACTTGGCGATCCAAGATTGCAATGGGCTTTTCTTCATAGGATAAGGAGTCTGTCAGTTTGATCTCCTCTAAGGCAACATTAATGAATGGTATCCAATATATTTCTTTAACATGGATATGTGAAATAACAGATGAACAAAACCCAAACTTTCAGGCAACTCTAACTCATGTGCAACTCCACCTATCCTTCTCAAAATCTGGTATGGCCCTATATAGCGAGGACTCAGCTTACCTTTCTTCTCGAATCGCATAACTCCCTTCATAGGGGAGACTTTGAGGAACACCCAATCACCAACCTCAAACTTTAAGTCTCTTCTCCTAACATCGGCACAGGATTTTTGTCTACTCTGGGCTGTTTTAAGTCATTCTTTAATAATTTTCACGTCCTCCATCGCTTGATGAACAAGATCAGGCCTGAACAACTAAGTCTCACCCACTTCATACCACCCTATGGTGATCTACAGCTTCTCCCATAATAATATTCAAATGGAGCCATCTTAATACTGGCATGGTAGCTATTATTATAAACGAACTCTATCAACAACAAGTGATCTACCCAACTACTTTTAAAGTCAATTACACAAGCCCTCAATATATCCTCAAGGGTCTGAATGGTGAGCTCAGCTTGCCCTTTAGTCTGAGGGTGGAAAGCAGTACTCAGGTTCACTTGGGTACCTAAACCCTTCTAAAAAGACCTTCAAAACTATGAAGAGAATTGTGTTCCTCTATCAGATATGATGAATACAGGTTCCCCATACAAACGGACTATCTCCTCAATATAAAGCTTGACGTTATCATCTCCCGAATAGTTGGTCCTCACAGGAAGAAAATGTGTTGACTTGGTCAGCCTGTCAACAATCACCCAAATAGAGTCATACTGGTTTCCAGACGTTGGAAGTCCCGTAATGAAATCCATATTGATCATTTCCCATTTCTATAAGGGCAAGGCAATCTCTTGGGAAGTACCACCAGGCCTCATATATTCTACCTTAACTTGTTGACAATTCAAACACTTGGCGACATAGTTAGCCACATCTTACTTTATATTATTCCACCAATAAATGGTTTTCAGATCATGATACATCTTGGTAGAGCTTGGGTGAACAAAATACCTAGAAGTATGAGCTTCATCAAGGATTCTCTTCTTTAAACCATCTACATCTGGCACACACAATCTACCCTGATATCTCAAAATACCATCACCACCAATTTCAAAGGACATCACCTTCTGTTGACCCACATCTTTCTTGATCTGTATCAAGATGGGATCTTCGATCTACTTCTCTTTAACTTCCAAACAAAGGGATAATTTAGGTATCTTATGAACAACTGCCCCTCCATCTTTGGAATCTAAGAGTCAGACTGTAAGATTTTCTAGTCGGTGAATATCCTTCACCATCTCTCTTTTCCCTTCTTCAACATAAGAAAGACTGCCCATAGAAAATCTACTAAGGGCGTCGGCTACCATATGTTCCTTGCCCGAATGATAGTGCAGGCCCATGTCATAATCCTTTAGCAATTCCATCTAGCCCCGTTGCCTGAGGTTCAATTCTTTCTGCGAGAAAACATACTGTAAATTCTTATGGTCAGTGAAAACATCAACATGCACCCCATAAAGATAATGCCACAAGATTTTAAGCACAAACACCACAACCGCTAACTCTAAGCCATGGGTAGGGTAATTTCACTCATGCACCTTCAACTGCCTGCATGCATAAGCCACCACCTTATCATGCTTCACAAGTACACCCCTAAGTCCCACACGGGATGCATCACAGAACATAACAAACCCTTTCGTACCTACCAGAAGAGTCAAAACAGGAGCAGTTGTTAACCTATCTTTTAACTTCTTAAAACTATTCTCACAGGAGTTAGACCACACGAACTTCACCTTTTTCTGAGTCAACTTAGTAAGTGGTGCAGCTATGGAAGAAAAACTCTCTATAAATCTTCTGTAATACCCTGCCAAACCCAAGAAGCTTCGAATATCAGTTGGAGTCGTGGGTTTGGGCCATTTTCACACTGCCTCAATCTTTTGGGGATCAACCTTAATCTCATCACTAGACATGATATACCCCAAGAAAGAAATAGCATTAAGCCAGAATTTGCACTTGGAAAATTTCGCATACAACTCATGATCTTTGAGAGTCTGAAGGATGATTCGGAGGTAATTGGCATGGTTCTCCTTACTCTTGGAATAAATTAGAATATCAACAATGATAACTATAACAAATAGATCTAAAAACTAATGGAACACCCTGTTTGTAAGATCCATGAAGGCTGCAGGGGCGTTAGTTAACCCGAAGGACTTGACTAAGAATTCATATTGACCGTATCTAGTTTGAAAAGCTATTTTGGGAATATCTGACTCCCTAACCTTCAACTGATGATATCCCGAATGAAGGTCTATCTTTGAAAAATATTTAGCACCCTGAAGCTGGTCAAAAAGATCATCAATCCTAGGAAGAGGATATTTATTTTTAATTTTGACCTTATTCAACTGACGGTAATCTATGCATATACGAAGAGAACCATCTTTCTTTTGCATGAAGAGTACAAGAGCACCCCAGGGAGAAACACTAGGAAAGATAAAACCTTTATCTATAAGATCTGCTAGCTGCTCTTTCAACTTTTTAAACTCTGTTGGAGCTATTCTATATGGTAGAATAGAGATAGAATGGGTATTTAGAAATAAATCAATGCCAAAATCTATCTCCCTATCAGGTGGTATTCCTAGGAGATCATCTGGAAAGACTTTTGGGAACTCATTTACTACCAGGACAGACGGAAAGAAAGGACTTTTGATATTAGAATCTTTAACCCAAATAAGATGGTATAAACAAAATTTGGAAATAAGTTTACGGGCTCTGAGATAAGATATAAAGTTCCTTCTAGGCGGTAAAGAATGCCCCTCCCATTCTATCACTGGTTCATTTGGAAAAGAAAAGGTGACTTTTCAGGTTCTACAATTTAATGTGGCATAGCACGAATGAAGCCAGTCCATCCCTAGGATAGCATCAAAATCAAGCATGTCTAGGCCTATGAGGTCTTCCACTGTATCTCGGCCATAAATAACTACCACACAATTTCTATACACCACCAAAGAATTCCCCACCAGAGTAGAAACAGAAAAAGGCTCAGCAATCACATCGGGTTCAAACCCAAAGCCAACAACCACATAAGGGGTCACATATGACAGGGTAAACCCAGGATCAAGTAACACATAAACATCACGGGAAAAGATTTGTGACATACCAGTAACTACATCCGGTGAGGCCTCTGCCTCTTGGCGATTGGTTAAGGTGTACAACAGGTTGTGGCCATTTACAGCGGCTGGAGTGGCACCCTTCTGATGTGGTGGTGGTGCAGAAGAGTTATCTTGTCACTTAGCTCCATCAAAATTACCCTTTGCTTTCGGACATTCTCTCTAGATATAGCCTGGCTGGCCACATGAATAACACACCATAGCGCCAAACTGACATCTCCCTGGATGATTCTTCTCGCATTTCTCACAGCATAGGTATGTTCGAGAGGTTTGAGCTACACTTCCTTGAGACTGTGAACCCTGCATCCTCAGCCCCTAGCTATACTGAAAATTTTAAGTTTGCTATTCGGCTGGGGGTATGGTCATCGGGGCAATGGATGCAGACTGCGTATTACTCTAATTCTTCTTCTTCTGCCATTTGTTACCCTAATTCCTACTCTGCTGCTGACTGTAGCTCTGGTCTGCTATTTTGGGTCTCTTAGCCTATCTGTCCTTCTCTCTACATTCAACTATCTTCTTTTTATTTTTCTCAACTTACTATATGTGGACTGACAGTCTGGCAAAATCCATGTCCTGGTTCAACATTGCTCCCTGACATTCAAGCACTAAGTCATCTAAAAGGTCGGATCCAAATTTCCTCATTCGGGATCTCATGTTACTAGTCATCTCTGGAGCATAACGGGCTAGTTGGTTGAACTTCAGAGTGTACTCCTGGATACTCATCTTTCCCTGCTTTAGATTCATAAACTCTTTGGCTTTGTCCTTCTTCAACTCGAGAGGAAAGAACTGATTGAGGAAGGCTTCCATGAACTCAGCCAAAACTGTGGGCTCAGTATGCTCACTCTTTAAATCTTCCCACTCATTATACCATTGGTTCGCTACATCCTTAAGTTGGTAAGCTGCTAAATCAACCCCCTCTACCTCATGTACATACATCACCTTAAAGATCTTCTCCATCTCGTCCACAAACTCCTGTGGATCCTCTTCTACCTTGGTACCAATAAACTTAGGTGGGTTCATCCTCATGAACTGGCCCACTTTTGTAGCGTTAGATGTAATAGATGCAGATCCAATATCTTTCGACCGTTGAGTCTATGTGGCTACCAACTGTGCAAGCATGTGAATGGAATATCTGAATTCTGTATTAGATACTTCTCTCACGAGGCTGAGTGTAATTAGTCCCCATTTGGGGATCTCTGGGTGCCCTAGGTAGGCTGGTCTAAGTAAGTGGGACTCCCGGAGTAGTATCAATCTCTGGATTTTTAGCTCTATTTTGGGTCCACATCCCATGAGTGGAACGGACCTTATCTTTTTGAGCATTTTGATCGTTAGTATGACGGGGAGGCATGGTTGTTTTTCTAAAATGCAAGAGATTATGAATTAGAGGGCAGATTAAACTTCAAAGCACGAACTAAATTACAAAGAGGGAAAATATTCCTAAACAACTAGTAGCCTCTTGCTTATAAGTGTGGAGCGCTACACACCCATAAATAAGATTTTACCTGATGCAATTTTGCAGACACCCTAGGACCATGAACCATACTCTGATACTAAGTTTGTCATGACCCAAACTAGGGCCTGATTGTGATGGACATCCCGAACCATGAAGGCCCGGGTGTCCTACTTTATCTGGTAATCATGCACAACATTCACATAATAAAAGGAGATGCAGAAATATAATTTGATACGAAAACATGGTCATACTCTAGATTTAGTTTAACAATAAGGAATGAAATCCGAACTCAACTAAACAATATTAGGAATAGTCTACAAAATCACTACTATATGAAAGTCTGACAATTATTTGAAAGCTGGGACAAGGCCCCCAGTAGACCAAAACAACGGAATAACATAATCTGAAATAACAGTCTTTTTGGAACAAAGAAGGCTCACCACTGCACAGATCACTTCTCTCTGGGATACTCTACTGATTAGATGGACCCTTAGACTGAGCCTTTAAACCTGGAAGGTAGGGGGTCAATACAGCTATACTAGTTCATAGAGCAAATTCAAAATAATAATATATATTCAACATATATAAGAGTAATTTAAAAATAGTTCATAAACATATCATATAGTAAGAAGTCTCATGGACATTTCTGAAAGACTCTGAAAGAAAATCATCTAAATTTTGAGACATTCTTTGTTCTACTTCTGTGCTAGGTCGTATACCCTATAACTTTGAAATTACATGGGCCATATGGAATCTGCCATTGGCTCAACGGGGAATCCTCCAACCCAAGTGTGCCATAAGGGTTGGAATCTCTGACTATGCTATGCCATACGGCCGTCGCCAGCGTAAAAATAATATACTCGGAACGGCAAATCATGGTTTTAGGCTAAGAGTTACTTGAACTATACTCCTCTTCAGGAAACCACCTCTCTCTCTTTATGCCCATTTTTAACTTTTTAAGACATGCATTCTTTGAAAACATACTCTGAAAAATCTAACTCTGTTATGGCATACATTTATATGGTATTTTCATACCATTGACTTGCAAGTCACATCTCCGAGCCATTATTAGCATTTAATAATCTCTGTTTCATAACATAAATCTGGGACCACCATATCAATAAATCATTTCAAGAAATTCTTTCTTAAAGCTCATGTAAACATATGTAAGAAACTCTCTTTTTCACCATTTCAAATGCATAAGGTGGTCATGTCAAAGATATCAATCATAGGTAATTCTTTCTTTTTAAGACAAGGACGAAATCATAAAAAAAATCCCTCTCATCATCATAAAAATCATGTTAAATACTTAAATATTGAAAAGATCCCCTTCAAAACATTAAACAAGCATCTCAAATCATTCCTAACAAGTTCATCAACTCTAAATCATCAAAGAGAGGGGTTTTAATAATAATGCTCTCAGTTAAATCTTCAACATCATACATATTCATTTAAGTTTAAATCAAATTAAGGGGGAAAGGCCTAAAGACCAAAACAATAATATCATCAACACACCCAAGATGTGAAATTTAAATCATAAGTTCCAAAACCCCTTTAAAATTCATGCTTGATAATCTTTAAATCATGTTCTAGTGTTGATAAGCCCATGTAGTTTTTAGGATAAACCTCACATACGTCTATTTAGGAAATTAAAGGATGATTCTTGATGCCCACGTCTTGGAGATTCCAAATCTTCAATCAATTTCTAAAATCCACGGTTGAATCTTGAGTTGTTTGGGTTTTCTTGTTTGAAACACTAAGTAGTGTTCTTGATGGTTTATGATAAAAATATTAATAATGAGGTCATTTAGGATTAAAATCCCATCTTTAAGCTTATAAGAGGGTGAAAATTACCCAATATACCCTTAATGAGACAGAATAAAAATATAATTGGGAGCCTAATTTTATGGACCACCACGATGCACCATGATCGCGGTGTCTCACTGGAAATTTATGAATGGGATTTTTAAGGTCACTGTGATGCGGAGCCATCATGTTGTCCCACTGGTTGGGACCTGAAACTTTTGTGTGATGTGCCACAATCGCTTTATGCTACTGGAATTTAACAATTGCTAAATAGGCCCACTCCGCGAGGCGCCAAGCACTAAAGTGATGGTGTTTTAAGATTAGGACTTAAATTAGCCATAGCTTCTTTCCTGGGTATCAGATTTGAGCGAATCTTACATCGGCGAAAATCTCATTCAATTTTCCGACATGATAAAAAGTCAAAATTAGGGAAAATTATATATAGTTTAAACTTTACTTATTTTGGAAGCCAAAAATGAGACTAAGTCTCTTTGACACTATTCTAGTCATTTAACTCTAAGAGCATATTACGACGATCTAATGGATGGACGATTTTGCGGGGTGTTACATTAGTTGAAATGTTTTTCAAATATAACGAATAAATTGTTATGAATGGAAGAGTTAGCGGAAGTAGCCAAAACTAGTTATGGACAATAGTTTCTCAAAGCATATGATTGGAATGATGGAAGATTTTCTCTCACTCACGACATTTCAAAAAGGAAGTGTCTCCTTTGGGAAAGTAAAAAATGTATATATCTCGGTGTTGGAAAGATTAGCGAAACACTTTCCCATGTAATTGTAAAAGTGTACTGTGTAAATAGTTTGAAATATTGTTTGATCGATGTGTCCAATATCTGGAGAAAGGCAATAAAGTTAAGTTCTTACCAGCTTCATGCATTGTAACTATCCTTCACTCAGGACAAATTATCCTAACTAAAAAAAATGCAAGAACATGTATGTGAATTATCTAAGCTCAATCTTCGGTGATGATCTTACTTGTCTTAGTGCTCCAGATGATGTTGCTGATTTGTGGCACAAAAGATTAGGATATGTCATCTCCTCTCTCCTAAAAAAACTAATCTCAAATAACCTGGTACATGACTTTCTGAGGCCAAAGTTTGCTAATAATAAGGTTTGTGATGCTCGTATAAATAAAAAGCAAACCAAGTCCTCTTTTAAGTAGAAGAAATAAGTAAGCGCCTTAAAGCCATTAGAACTTCTCCATATGGGTTTTTGTGAACTAGTAAAGATTCCCAGCATTGATAACTACTCCATATTTATATGGACAATGTTTTTAAGGTCCAAATATGAAACCTTTCTAGTATTTGTGTCATTTCTATGAAACACAAGTTATTTTAGGTAGCAATATTGTAGGGATAAGATTAGATAAGATAAGATCATAGGAATGAGCTTGAAAATAGTTAGTTTGATGAGTTTTCTGCTAAGAATGGAATCATTCATAACTTCTCAGCTCCCAAAACTCCTCAACAAAATAGAGTAGTAGAAATAAAGAACAAGACATTGGTAGGTATTGCCTGAACTACATTGATTGATGGTAGTTTTCTAAATAACTTCTAGGTTAAAGTTGTTAATACTGCTTATTGTATGATAAATAGGTTTTTGATAGGTCCTTGCTTGCTAAAACCCCAAATTATTTATGGAACATGAAGAAGCCCAAACTCAACTATCTATAGGTTTTTGGATGCAAGTGCTTTGTCTTGAATAATAAGAAGGATGACTTGGAAAAATTTAATCCCAACAGTGATGAAGGAATATTCTTATGATACTCATCAAAGAGTAAACCTTATACAATATACAACAAGAAGATGCAGTATGTTTAAGAATGTGTCCATGTAATCTTTAGGGAGTCTATGAATTGAGTAGGAAAAATAGCTTAGATGATAGTGATCTTGAAGAAATACTGCTGATTCAAAGACATACACTCAATGATTAAAGTACTACTAAATCTAATAAAAAATGTGTCAAAGAAGAATCAACGGTTGACATCCAGGAACCAGTTTCACTTTAAGGTCCCTCAGAAAATAAGAATCAATAAAATAGTTCAAATATTCCTTTTCATTGTTGAGCAGTAGAAAATTAGTTAAGTAAGGGATCTAGTACCAATCAATCTTAGTAGACTATGAGAGGGTCAAATTAAAATCATATATCATCTTATCCCTTTGATAGAATCATCTTTCTTTACTCAAGTCAAGTACACATATCAGGTCCAAGTCTAGGATATATTTTCTTTTTAAGCTTTTTAATCATAGATTATGCCCTAAAATGTAAAAAAAACTTTCAAAGATATGGATTGGGCCAATGCTATGCAGTAAGAACATCACTAGTTTAAAAGAAGTAGAGTATGACATCCGATCCCTAAGAAAATGATTGAACTTCATAAGAACCAGGTTGGTGTAAAGAAATAAGATGGATGAACATGGGAACACTACCAGAAATAAGGCAAGATTGGTCATTTAAGGTTATAATCAATAAGAAGGAATTTTCTATGATGAAACCTTTGATCTGGTGGAACGAATGGGGACCATCAAAATTCATAGTACTTTTGCTTCCTTTATGAAATTTAAGTTATTTCAAGAGGATGTCAAGAGTTCTTTTCTAAATGGGTACTTGAAGAAAGAATTTTATGCAACAATCATTTTCATCGTTACTATAAGTCTTTCATTCAAAATTCCATGCAAAAATTCTTTCAGATTTGAAGTTATAAATTTCATGCTAGTCTGGTTTCACATAAAATCTGAGCAAGGTGTGATCTAGGAAAATCTAATGATGAATTGGGTAAATATGGTGGTGTTTGAATTGATTCTTAATTAGTTAAGATTATAAGAAACCTATAGAATTTTATGAAATTAAATATGGACAAGTAGAACTACCAAAATTGATCTTAGTTTAAAAGGAATTGTTTGGGATGCCTTGGAATGAAGGTGTGCTATGAGAAAAGGGAGGTTTGGGTGAATATCGCTATAGAAACATGCATGTTGCTATAGAGACATTCCCAAAAGGAGAAAGTCTTGCTATAATTCCCAGTTAATGTGGTCAACTGGTGCTATGGCAACGTTGATATAGTGATGTATGACGCTATAGCAGCAAAAATTATTATTTTATTTTAAAAATTTTCCAAAATGGCTTATTTTCATAAAGCAAATTTGGGGCAAGGAAGAGACAATTTTAGGAAAAAATTATTATCTAACCATTATTTTGCTTCAATAAAGGAAGGATTTCATCTTCTTTAACTAGTACATCGATAATCTAGCCTTAGACTTACTAGTTTACATAATTTAGGGAGGGTTAAAGGCTGATTTTAGTTGGTTTTCTGATTCAATGGAGTTATTTTGGTATAAATTCAATCGATTTTGATTAATGATTGTTAATTACTTTTATATGTCATTAATTTACTAAATAATCCATATTGGTAGTTTTAGGTGAATAAAGGTAGAAAAGCTCTAGAATGGGAGGAAACGATCATGAACTTAGCCCTAGGCATTGGTGTGAGTTATAATCCGAATGTGGTACTTCATTTCATTAATTATGTATTTGTATGTATTTCTAGACCGAGATCAAGAGAAAATTACACTGAAAGGCAAGGCTTGAGCTTAGTAGGGTTGTGCAAGCTTGGTTCACGGTAGGTGATGATATTGTAGTTTAATTCAATTGTACTATATGTGCATGTTAACTACTTTTTAATAGAGCTTATTAGTGCATGTTGTTTGGTATGGTCAATTCAATGCATTTATCTTATTTTATAATTTTGATCTACCTTATTATTAAACAAGGAATATTTTGGTATTTGAATATTCTCTTAGCTTATGGTAGAATAAGTTTGGTAGATACTTGTGTCTAGGGTTCTGGTACATGGATGGAATTTTTTCCTTGTAGGTCGTGACTAGAGGGTGGTTATGGTACCCATAGTGTGTATGTACAAGGTTTTGATGAGTTTGACGATTTCATGAGTGAACTACTAAAATGAAGTATATGTTTGATAAAGGCTTAAACTTTTCTTGACTTATTTTGATTTGACTTGATTGAACTTGACTTAATCGTAAATATTTTGTCTTGTGTCCTGTATTCCTAAACTACTTAATTGATACTTAATGCATAGGTGTAGTTAGAATGAACATGGATTAACTTATTATTTTACTTTTTGGTTAAGTATTCATATTCTCATCTTGGCTTAGCCAAATGACCCTATCAGTATAATATTGTTCTTGTGTGCTAATACTACACCTGCTCTTACATTTATTGAGTGCAGTATGTATTCCAGTGATTCCTTCAAGACCACACTTGTGAATCTAGCATGTGATCAAGATTTCTAAGGTGAGCAACTTATTCGGTCTACCATGAAATCTTTCTTTTATGACATTTTCCTTTGTTTAGACTTGTGCACTTCCCTTTGGTTTTGGGAGTTGCATTCCCTTCTTGGCATTTAGAGTAAGTTTTGGTACACCGATTCATATTCTAGTGGTGTCTTTGCTTTAATGTTTATTTTCATATTTTATTAAGTTGTTAGACTAATGATCCTTAAACTATTAATGAAATAGTTTTCTTCATTTTCTTTAAGTGTTGGTTAATGCTTTCAGAGTAATTGGTTCTCTTACAGGAGAATAGGGTAAATATCACTCACATCTAATTAGGACATAACAAAGCTAGAATTACAGACTAGGTTCATCCATTATGTTGTACTAAAATGGGTCCAGTAAAGTCTCGTAATGGTATAGAGATGTTTGAAGTTTTCTTTGAAAGGATATATGTCTTTAGGAAAATGATCTAATTTGATTCCAATTAATATCTATCAATCCAAATTGATTTTTAATTTTCTTCACTCTTTTGTAGACAGATAGTGCCTACTAGGTCAAATAAGGCCCGAGAAATATCCCCAAACCAGGTGCTCTAGTTGCAAACCTAGCCTTAATGGGAAAGAGGTAGGAGAGGAATGAAATGAGCCACACCCACCAAGGGTGGAGCTTAAGAAGCTTCTACCCAGGTTCCTGAAGGGCCAACATCCTTTCCCCTAACTCAGGTAGAAGAGTAGGAATGGAAAGTGAGGTGGCAGTACCAAGTGGTGTTTTAGCCTTACCTCTCATGCCTGTCGAGGTTATTGAATGGATATTAGCTTTTTTTAGTGCTTTGGCTGGTACTTGAGTTACTTCTACTATGTCGATTGTTTAGCCTCTAAGTGTTTATCCTACTGTTGCTATGGCTCCTAGGATGATGAGTCGTTAGGGACTGATGCTTTTCCTAATCTAATTTTGGGATTTATGATGACTGGTATTGAACATGATCTGCCGACCAAATTTCTAAAGATGAAACCTCCAACATTCTAGGGTACTGAGTCTGAGGATGCTTTCTAGTTCATCATTGACTGTTATGGGAGGTTACATAAGATGGGTATTGTACAACAACATGGATTTAAATTGTTGTCTTTTTTGTTGGATAAGGATGTCAAACAATGTTAGAGGACGTATGTTGAATGCTGTCATCGATTTTACCTCCATTGACTTGGAAACAGCTTCATGTTTTGTTCTTAGAAAAGTATATACCCCGGGTCCTCTGTGATCGCAAGAAAAGTGTCCTCTTCTTGCTAATGTTACTATATCTTTTTATTTCATTTCAAAAAATTAAATATTCACTTTATATTCTTATCTTTCATTCATGTTCTTATCTTTGAAATACTAATATCATTTAAATAAAAAAAGAGAAATATTAAAACATGAATCATTTGTTTTTAATTTAAATATTGTAAAACTAAATGTAAGAAGGCAAGGGGGCACATGTTCCAAATCTATCAAATCAGTCATGTTATGATCTTCTACATCCTGGATCTTTGTGTTCTATCATTTGGATTATGTTCTTCATGTATCATTTAGACTATGGGTGGGTGCCACTCACGTCCAATTGGGTCATGACAATTTATGACGAGTCACCACTAGGTTTTGATCACATTGATCATTAAACTAGATAAATCTTTGTATGGATTGAAATAAGCTTCTAAAGCATGGTATAAATAATTATCTAAATTTCTCTTAGAAAATATATTTAAAAAAGAAAAATTGATAACATTCGCTTCTTGTAGTCTAGAGGAAGAAATTTGTTGATTGTCGAAGTTTATGTGGATGATATTATTTTTGGAGCCACTTTGGATTCATTATGTGGTGAATTTGCTAAGCTAATGGGGAGTGAGTTTGCAACAAGTATGATGGGAGAATTGAATTTCTTCCATTGATTATAGGTAAAGCAAACTCTAAATAGAACCATGATAAGTTAGCAAAAGTACATCAAGGAGCACTTGAAATATTTTTTGTAAAACTCTTATCACTCCTTCTCCTCTTTTAACTACACCTTTTTCTATCCATCCCCTCTCTACTACAGTTCCTAACATTTCTATTGACCTTGTATCTATCTTATGTAATGTGTTTATCAATGTTTTGGTAGATTCCTTTGCCATCTTGCCAGAGAAGTCAGGTTATGATAGTGATGAAGGTTCTCTTCTAGGTAATGACTGCCCACCAAATCCCTTGGTGATTAAATCAGACACTCAAGAAGAAAGAAAAACCTATGTTGTAACTAAGGAAGCATATCCCTTCGTTGATCATATCCTAGTAGAAGAAAATAAATTAGGTTATTGATATGTTGTGGTTTTATGGAACATCCAATGCTTAAAATGGCAAAATCATGCATCTACTTAGGTTGTTTTGTTGAATGTGATATGTGTTCTATGTATGTTACAAGAAAATTAGGTTGGAAGTGGTGCTTGATTGCAAAAAAGATGAAAAAGCTCTGAAAAATGGAAGTACTGGTCAAACTATGAGTTGTGTATTCACCTTACAACTCATAGACAAAACCATAGTGCTAATAATGGAAAGATCTGAGCTGAAGGAGTTAAGTATAAATTGATCACGACTCGTAAGGAGTGACTACGAGTCATTTTATGCAACTGTAATGTGAAGAAAGACCAAAGCTGAGTAAATAAGCAGAGTAAAGAGTGACCATGACTCATAAGGAGTGACTACCAGTCGTGGTGTGAAGCCGTACTGAGAACAATGTGTAAAGTCCTGAGGATTGATGCTCCAGTGGTGACGAGTGAAGAACATAAGTCGTAATGACTGACTACGACTCATGGCGAGGAGTCGTAATAATAATAGATTCAGGAGTCCTAAGGATTAAAAACTACTAGATAGACAACGATTAGAAGCATAGGAATCATAGGGTGACCCTACAAGTCATAACCACTGAAGGCTAAATAAAGCCACGACAACAGGAAATGAGTCGTAACTAAACCTAAAAACTCGTTGCCAGAGGCGTAAACACTGCCGACCTAGTTTTCGTATTTTGTTTTAATTAGGTTTTCATTATTATTTTTAGATACTATAAATACCCAAGGGTTATTCCTTTGTTGTGTTACATACTTTTGATACTTTTCACATACATTGACTTCTTGATACTTGATATTTTTGTTCTAGAATTTTTGACTTCATAATCAATTGGAAATTTTCAATTTTATTCTCTTCATTCTTATGCAATTAATTCAATGTTTTTTTTTTGAAATCCATGGATTATTGCATAACCATGAGCGGCTAAATTCCTTAACTAGGGTTGTGGAAACCTAGCAGCTTAACAACGTAGGAGAAGTGGGAGATTCATCTAGATTACTGCGATTGTGTGTATTGTAATCCACCTCATATTAACTATCTTCTAAGCTATTGCAGAAGCTTGGGAATTGCCTGTATTCGATATCATCCTCACAACGGATTTCAAGATTGGGAAAAGAGGATTACGACAATGATTCGAGGCTATCAACCCTTATCTAATCAACTTGAGACCCAAAAGGAGATAGTTGTACTAGGAACAAGGACAAGGGATAAGAAGATGACACCCTGAGACTTATAAGGTAAAGGGTGAGATTTATCAACATGTTCACTGGTAGCGCCCACGCGTACATGTAAGTGTACGTGGTCTACTAAGTAATATAGTGGTCTTCAAGAAAGCCAAATATCGATCCCACAGGGACTTGTTTTGAAAACTACCCAATTATAGTTTAACGATTGAGAAAAAAATAAACAATACAGTTTTAGAATTGAAAACTAAAAAGAAACTAAACTAATGCGGAATAGTAAATGACTTTGGACAATCAAAGGATAAAGACCCAGGGTTAAATCACTTCGAACAATCATACTACTTTATTGAACTTCATTCGTTAGATTGCTTATCTTGGTTGTTGATTTGTAGGGTTCATTGCATGATCATGGTCTTTTGACCTCTAACCATTTATCTAATTGGATATTACAACTACATCGTTGAGTGGGGATGTAATAATCCAATAAGTTCTTTAACAAATAATCCTACGTGTGAATCAAGTAAGGGTTCTAGGTAATCCCTGTCCTAGACGCTAATTCAAAATCCTTATTTTATAAAAGACTACGAACCTTAATTTACTTATCCTCTTGTAATATCTTCTTATTCCCTCTCCCGAGATCTCAAGATTGACAATGAATATATTATAAGGGTATATAATCCTTCAAATAGTTAAAACAAGGATAAAAAATCAACCATAATGATAAGCAACTCAAACAAACTTAATTCAAAATGAAAGTATTCATGATCTTGGCCTTAACCCCGAAAAGGGAGTTTAGCCTTTAATGAAAATATTCATAATCCAATTTCTTGGATTGATGATGCAAACCATAAAGAAACTAAATTTAAGAATGATAAATCCTAAAAAATAAGTATTTGTATCCTCTAATGTGTTCCAAGCTGATCTAGGGTGTTCCAAGATGCTCCAAGATGTTTAAAATGCAATTTAAGACATTATATTTATAGTAGACAAGTCATAAACCGAATGGGATTAGGTTTCCATGTTCTTCTTGTTCAGCAAGGAAAAATTTTCCTAATTTTTATTCCTACCACATCACGCTAACATTCCAATTACCATAACACCGCGAAGCTGCATAATCGCACCAAGATTCTGGAATTTGACAATTGCAGATTAACTTTTCACCGCAACGCGGTGCCTCTTTCACCGCTATTACCACTGCGATGTAGTGGGTCACTATTTTGGGAACATTATGAATCCAGTGTTGTATCACACTCATATATTGACCCTTCCACGTGACCTCACTATCCTAGGACATTTCAGGTGTCCAAATTGTATCAAATTGGTGTATTGTACTTCCGTGATCCATTCTAAGCCTTTTTGAGTTGTTTTCACTTGATTTGAAGATTTTATATACTTTATATATCATGATAATTCATTTAAAAATCATAATATAGCATAAAATACAATAATTTAGATCTCAAAACAGCACAACATCCAAGACGGTGAAATAGAAACACGAGCTAAGCATAGGCTAATTGACTTTGATCTTAAGCTTATTGTTTTGACCTTTGGCTTGATCCAATTGATCCTTGAACATTATAAATAAGTTTTTTAACATATAAATACACAATAACAACCTTAGGATATCATTAAATAGGTTAAAACTCAATGTGATAGACTAGACAAACACCTAGCTCAAGCTAGTTACACTAGTTTCTCGGTTGAACTCTAAATGATCAATTTGAATCAAAACTCATGTGAAAACACCATTAAACATTTTAAACACATACATGGGCACTTAGATGAACATTTATCTCATTATCAACACATTAATCACATGAACCATCCTCAAAATAAGGCTAAAAAGGCTAGAATAGCAACCCTAGAATGCATAAATACACCCAACATCACCACCCTACCCTTAAAGCCTTGTTCATCCTTGAACAACTCTTCATTATAAGCATCACGATCTGGAAAGCGTCCACACTTATACTACAAGAAATAAATTCAAGCTAGCACTCAATGATTGCACAGAATACAAGTTTACAATACTAAGCATGTTATACTCAATTGAAAGCTCAAGAATCCTACTACCAAACATCCTAGCCTCAAGAATGAACTCCACAAGTGGGATAATCATTAATATTGATCAATTAAATACATCATACAATTCACCCACATTCATCAAATATGTGCCACTCACAATAACAGAGTTACCCATAATCACTCACAATAATACAAATTATCACAATGGGTACAAGAATCAATTTACGCTCACTCTCAGAAAGAACTCACAAGTTACACATAATGAACCATAGGCTTGCCCTTAGTTTCATACTCCACTAATATCAAAGAGTTATTTTAGGATCAAATTGGTGTTTTTTGGGTTTTAAAGGCCAAGAATAGTGACTATCTTACCTAAGATCTTTAATACATCACATTAAAAATTCAAAACTAATCTTCAACAACCCATTTTCACCACTTTTCTCTCCCCCATTCTTTTTTTGTTTTCACCTATAATACCTCGAAACCTTGCTTTAATCTCATGAGAAATAAAATTAAGTATTTTAGTTGTTTTTTTAGAGAGCATGATGTATATTAAGTCCTCAAGTAACTCCTATCTATTAGACGAATCGAAATATCTCTTTACTGATTGAATTCTTAAGAAGTATGTTGCAATAGTCAACTTCAAATGAGATTATCTTTAATTTCACTAAGAATTTTTGATTTCATGTTCCATCAATGGGTAGATAGTTGAATTAGCTTTCCAACGATACCAATTTTCCTTAATCCGATACCCGAGTGAGAAGTTATAGCCCTTTTAGTAAAAGATGGTAGTTCACCATGATAATGCCGCGTCGCCATGGTGGCCAAAATGGAAAATTTTCCTTTTCCAGTAACTCACCACGATTGGCTAGTGTTGCACCAAGAATCATGGTGTAACGGGTACCGCATCGCGATGGAGATTATTTTTGCACTTGTCCTTTTCCAGTGAGGCAGTGTGATTTCACCGTGTCGCAGTGATAGGAAAAATAGGACTTGTCCCTTATCTAGTAAGCTTAATGTGATTTCATCACATTGTGCCAAGGGATAAAATCACGCTCGTCCTTTTTCCAAAGAGGCACTGTGATAAGCACCTCGTCGCACCAAGGTGCAAAATCAGGTGCCTAGTTTTCGAAGTTGATTTTTAAAAGGTATTTTAGTCTTTTTCCCAATCCCCAAATCATGAAAAACACAGAATTAAACCCATTCTAAGTATAATACACTCTTTTCTCACCAATTTTCTCTCAAGAAAATCCTAGAGCTTCAAATCTTAAACCTCAAGAAATCCAATTTCCACCATTCTTTTTTGCAAGAAAACCTAAAATTCAAGGTTCCTAATTCAGGAACTCCAAGAAACAATCATCAAGAGTAAAAATAGGAACTCAAAGTCAATCTTCTTAATCTAGTTCATCAATTAAGGTATGTGGGGTTTATGAACAAGGGTAATCGTTTCACCCTGTGCCCAAAACTTGCTTTCAATTATGTTTTAACATGAATTTACATGAATATACATGAATTCCAATTTAGGGTTCATACGCAATAATCATTATTGAAGATTATGCTATTACAAGAGATTTGAATGATAAATTGCATCTTTATTTTTACATATCCATACGTTTGGCTTGTGTTACATATATTAAGAATTGAATTTCATTATAATGATTAGAGTTCCGTAAAAACCCTATAATTTTTTCTATTGCCTATGATTCATGATGATTTTCCTTGATTTTAAAATATGGGTTGTTATACCCTAGCTTTGATGTTGATAATCCAAGAAATTATGCTTTTAAATATCCCATGATATGTTTATAATAAGCTTTGAATAAAGATTTGATCTTTCGATCTTTAGCTAAAGATATGGAATCCACTTATAGCTTAAATTTCAGTTTTAAACAAATATATGCACAATTAGCTTTCAGTATGAATCATTATGTTATTAAAGTGGATTTCCTATAGAATGAGCATACAGATAAAGAGAGTAGTATTTAGCACTAAGCGAGAAGTATGGGTTTAGCATATTCTACTTTCCTAGTACTATGAGATAATATATGTATAGTTTAAGATTAATTCCATATCTATATGAATGACAGTTACAGATGTGATCACTTATATTAGGTTATACTCCCTGGAAAGAGTATGACACCTCTCCCCAACATGAGGTTTTCCCCTTAGGGGAACTAGACATTGGACACTATAATAGCTCATGTAGTGTATGTCAATTAGTAGTTACTCAGTACCAGAAAAGAATAATAGAAAAGATTTTTGAAGAAACTCTCTAAGTCCTAAAATAGAATAACAGTTCAGCTTTTAGAATTAAAGGTGATGGCTCACCAGATTTGCACAGTATGTTTTATTATTCATGATTTATGATCTTCAGCTTTTAGTTATTCAAGGACAATGTAAGTCATTATATTTAGAACACATATTTTTTGAATTTTGATAACATTGAGATATTATTTTACTTATGTATTCACCCCCACAGGCTCAGTACATTCTTAAAGTATTGATCCATATATACGTTTATGTGCTATATTATTTAATAAGGTGCTCAGTCTCAGCAGCATGAGTGATTTTGGGCATCTCTATCTATACCCTAATAGTTGGTGATTCCTCATAGTTCAAGGAACCGTTTATTCAGATTTTCAACTTTCGTAGCATTTGATTAGTTGTTTTTAGTTCAGTTCAAGTCAGTTGGGGGTCTATCCCTACGACTCTCTAGTTCTTAGTAGTAGAGGCTTTCCAAATTGCTAGCTATAATTCAGACTTCCAATATTAATTGTTCAGACATCATGTTCAATTGATTTCAGCTCAGTTCAGATAATTCCATATTGTAGTATTTTTACTTATTTAAGTTACTTTACATGAGTTATAGACTTAGTAGAAGCTTATAGGGTTAGTTGAGACTACTCTTAGTCTTGAGCACCGTGTGATATCTTGGAACCTATTTTTAAGGCGTTACAAACTTGGTATTATAGCCTAGGTTTAAAGATTCCTAGGGAGTCAGATAAGCTGCGTTACGCAGAGTCTTGATCATAGGTGTGAAGCACGCCATATTTTTGAGAAAGAGGCTATGGGAAGTTTTAGAAAATCATATCCTTTCTTTCATAACCCATCGTTCTTGCAGCTATCTATATATTCTTTTAACTCGTGCTCTTTCATGATAGAATATGTATCCTCACAGAGCTAATGCCCACAGAAATATTAATCAACCACCCCAGCCTGTTAATCCTCTTAATGAGAATGTGTCTCAGGCCAAATTTTGGGCTTCCTTTAAGGCATTAGCCCAAGATGTGACTGCTAATGTTTAGAATAACTATTAGGTTATAGTCCTATGTTAGCAAAAGAGTGATTTAGTTGTATCAAAACTTCATGACTTTATGAGGATGAATCCATCTAAGTTCTCTAGGTCAAAGATAGGTGAGGACCCACAGTTGTATCTTGATTCAAGGTCATGCATGTTACTGAAGGAGAAAGTGTAGAATTATGTTCTTATAGGTTGAAAGATATTGCTTATGATTGGGTTGTTATGTAGAAGAATGGTAGGGATGAGAATGCAGCTCCCATGAGTTGGCAGGCGTTTCAAGATGTGTTTCTAGACAGGTTCTTTTCACGTAAGTTACGAAAATCAAAGATTGAGGAGTTCATGAACCTGAGGAAGGGCTCAATAACAGTGAAAGAGTACTGTCATAAGTTCAACCAATTGTCTAAGTATGCTTTGGAGTTGATAGCTGACACTAGATCTAGTATGAGTAAGTTTCATACCGAAGTATCTGGGTTTGTAATCAAGGAGTGTAGGACTGACATGCCTATTGGAGATATGGATCTTGATAGATTGATGACTCATACCCAACAAATTAAGGCAAAAAAGTTGAAGGGAAAAAATAAAGGAAATAAGAAGGCTAGAATTATGTAGTTTGAGTATAGTCAATAAAGATTTGCAGGGAATATCGTTCACAGTTTCAGTGTTGCCTACCTTTGCCAATGCCATCTTCAGCCAGTGCTCCCACACCCAGCACCAAGAAGAAGCTGTGGGGTAGGACTTCTATGTCCAGGTCTCAGAATAGTGTGGGTGGAAGACCCAGTTATCCTGCATGTGCTAGATGCAGTAAAAATCATCTTAGTGAGTGTTTGTTGGGTAAGAAAGGTTGTTTTAGATGTGGTAAGTTGGGTCACAGAATCAAAAAGTGCCCATATGATAAGAAAAGAAGCAGGGATTTTCTTCCTCAGACTCAGGCTACTAGTGCAATAGCTCCTATAGGTCGCCTAGCCCCTCCTCAGGGTGCATCATCTAATACTAGTGGCGTTCAATGCCAGAATTGGTTCTACGCTTTACTATCTCGCCAAGAGCAGGAGAGGTCACAAGATGATGTTATGGGTATACTTCATGTCTTTTATTTAGATGTTTATATGCTTAGACCTGGATCAAATTTCACTTATGTGACCCCGTTAGTTATGGGAAATTTTGGAATAGATCCTAAAAAGTTTTATAATTCCTTCTCTATTTCCACCCTCGTAGGTGACTTAGTTGTTGCTAAACCAATCTATACAAAGTGTCCTATCATTATCCTTCATAGGAACATGTTAGCAGATTTGATAGAATTAGACATGATTGACTTTGATCTTATTCTTGGTATAGATTGGCTCCATTCTTGCTATACATTCATAGATTGCCACACCTGAGTAGTGAAGTTTCAGTTTCCTGATAAGCCAGTCTTTGAGTGGGAAGGTAATTCAATATCTCCCAAGAGTCATTTCATATCCTATCTTAAATACAAAAAGTTAATATCAAAAGGCTGCATCTACCACCTAGTTCGAGTCAAAGATGCTAAGTCTGACACTCCAACTGTTCGGTCAGTCCGAGTAGTAAATGAGTTTCCGAAAGTTTTTCCTGAAGAGTTTCTAGGATTACTCCCGAAAGGGAAATAGAATTTAGAATAGATCTTCTTCTTGATACTCAGCCTATCTCCATTCCTCCTTATCGTATAGCTCCTGTTGAGCTTAAAGAGTTAAAAGAGAAACTAAAAGAACTCTCAGATAAGGGTTTCATAAGGCCCAGTGTTTCTCCATGGGCCGCTCCCATCCGATTCATGCATAAGAAAGATGGTTCTCTACAAATGTGCATTGACTATCGTCAGCTGAATAAAGTCATAGTTAAAAATAGATATCCTCTTTCTAGAATTAATGACTTATTTCATCAAATCCAACGTGCAAGTTATTTCTCCAGGATAGACCTTAGATTTGGCTATCATCAACTTAGAGTAAGGGAATATGATATTCCCAAGACAGCTTTCAGAACCCGTTATGGTCATTTTGAATTCCTAGTGATGTCTTTTGGCCTGATAAATGCCCCAGTAACCTTCATAGATTTGACGAACCGAGTGTTCAAACAGTACCTAGACATTTTTTTCATAGTATTTATCAATGCTCTCCTTGCCTATTCCCGCAGAGAGGATGACCATGCAACCTATCTTCGAATTGTGTTGCAAACTCTTAGAGATCACCAGTTGTTTAATAAATTCAACAAGTGTGAATTTCGGCTAAGGTCAGTAGCTTTCCTCGGTCATATTATTTCTGGTGACGGCATTAGAGTTAATCCCCAAAAGACCAAAGCTGTGAGAAACTAGCCTAGACCCATCTCTCCATTAGATATCAAAAGTTTCTTGGGTTTAGCTGGCTATTATAGATGGTTTGTTGAGGGTTTTTCATCCATTGTATCTCCCATGACAAAATTAACTCAAAAGAAAGTTAAGTTTCAGTGGTCAAATTCTTATGAGAAGAATTTGAAGGAGTTGAAGGCTCGACTCACTTCAGCCCCAATCTTAGTGTTACCTAATGGTACAGATGGATTCATTATCTACTGTGATGCTTTTAAAGTTGGTTTGGGTTGTATTTTAATGCAGAGAGGTAAGGTTATAGCTTATGCCTCTAGATAGCTTACAGCTCATGAAAAGAACTATCCTACTCATGATCTTGAATTAGATGCTGTTGTGTTTGATTTGAAAATTTGGAGGAACTATCTTTATGGGGTGCATGTTGATGTGTTTAAGGACTATAAAAGTTTTTAGTATGTATTTTTGCAGATAGAGTTAAATCTCCATCAGAAAAGGTGGTTAGAATTGTTGAAGGATTATGACATGAGTGTTTTGTATTATTCGGGCAATGCCAGTGTTGTGCCAGATGCCTTAGTAGATTGTCTATGGGTAGTTTCACTCATATAGAGGGTGATAAGAAAGACCTAGTTTGAGAAGTTAATCAATTGGCTAGATTGGTGTTCGTTTAGTTGATTCATCTAAGGTAATGTTTTGGTCCAGAGTAGTGTAAAATCTTCTTTAGTTTCCGAAGTAAAGGAGAAACAAGATAAGGATTCCATCCTAGTTAAGTTGAAGGGGGAGATGGTGTGTTGAGATACCAGAGTAGATGATATGTGTCGTACGTTAATGGTTTGAGACAATTGATTATGGATAAAATGCATGGTGCATATTACTCTATTCACACTGGTGCTACTAAGATGTATCGAGATTTGTGGGAAGTCTATTGGTGGAGTGGTATAAAGAAAGATATTCTAGAGTTTATGGCTAAGTACTCTATTTATCAATAGGTTAAGATGGAGCACCAAAGGCCTGGTAGAACTTTGTAAGAGTTCATTATTACCACTTGGAAGTAGGAAGAGGACATGGATTTTATAATCGGGCTACCCCATTCGCATTGTCAGCATGATTTGATTTGGGTTATTGTAGACAGGTTGACAAAATCAGCCCATTTTCTGCCAGTTCATACGTCCTACTCAACTGAAGCTTATGGTAAACTGTATATTAGAGAATTGGTTAGATTGCATGGAGTTCCTTCATCTATCATTTCACATAGGGGGTACCCAGTTTACCTCTCACTTTTGGAAGGCCTTTTAGAAGGGTATTGGTACCCAAGTCCCTCTTAGTTCATCTTTTCATCCTCAGATTGATGGTCAGGCAGAGAGGACCATTCAGAACTTACAAGATATGTTGAGGGCATATGTTCTTGATTTCAAGGGTAGTTGGGATGAGTATTTGCCGTTGATCGAGTTCGCCTACAATAAAAGTTACTATGCTAGCATTCAAATGGTCCTGTTTGAGGCTCTTTATGGGAGTAGATGTAGTTCACCTATCGGTTGGTTTGAAGTATGTGAGGCCATGTTGATAGAGCCATGTGTGGTGTTAGAAGATATAGAGAAAGTACAGTTGATTCGAGAAAGGTTGAAAATAGCTCAGTCATTAGAAATCTTATGCATATGTGAGAAGAAGAGATATTGAGTTTAAAGTTAATAACATAGTTTATTTGAAGGTTTTACCTATGAAGGGAGTGAAAAGATTTGGCAAAAAAGGGAAGCTTAGTCCCCTCTATGTTGTCTCCTATAGGATATTGAGCTATGTTCGGAAAGTGGCATACGAGCTAGACTTTTCTGCAAACTTGTCATCCGTTGACCCTGTGTTCCCTGTGTCTTTGTGAAAGAAGTGTATTGGTTATCCATCGGTTGTAGTACCCTTAGAAATCATAGATATTCAGGATAGCCTCTCTTATGAAGAGATTCCAGTTGAGATCTTTGATCTCCAGATTCATAGACTAAGGAACAAAGAAGTTCTTTTGGTCAAAGTTCTTTGGTGGAATCAATTTGATGAGGGAGCCACTTGGGAAGCAGAAGTAGATATGAGGACCAAGTACCCTTATCTGTTCACCGTAAATTCAGATTTAGTTTAAGGTAACAAGTTTCCATAGTTCATCCCTTTTTCATTACAAATTTCAGCTTTAAATAGTCATTTACTCGATAATTCTCGCTTATGCAAACCAGTTTAGTTATGCTTCAGTTGTGCATGTCAGTTTATAGTGTCAGTTCCTCAGTATCTTAACTTAATTAGTCTCATTCGAGGATGAATATTCCCAAGGGGGAGATATTATAATACCTCAAAAATCTAAATTGCTATTAGAACCTTACTTCAAGTTCGTGAGAAATAAATTTAAGTGTTTTAGTATTTTTATGAGAGAGCATGATGTATATTAAGTCCTCAAGTAACTCCTATCTATTAGACGAATCAAAATATCCCTTTACTGATTGAATTCTTAAGAAGTATGTTGCCATAGTCAATTTCAAATGATCTTATCTTTCATTTCACAAAGAATTTTTGAATTCATGACCTATCAATGGGTAGATATTTGAATTAGTATTCCAATGATACTAATTCTACCTTGATCTCATATCTGGGTGAGAAGTTATAGCCCTTTTAGTAAAAGATAATAGTTCACTGCGATAATGCTGCATCGCGGTGATGGACAAAATGGCAATTGTCCCTTTGCTAGTAACTTACTACGATTGGCCTGTGTCGCGCCAAGAATTGTGGTGAAGCAGGTTTTGCATTGCGATAGAGAGCATTTTTGCACTCATCCTTTTCTAGTGAGGCGACGCGATTTCACAACGTCGCGGTGATAGGAAATATAGGACTCGTCCCTTATCTAGTAAGCCCAATACGATTTCATCGCATCGCACCAAGCGCTAAAATCACGCACGTCCTTTTTCCTGAGAAGCACCGCATCGCACTGAGTGCAAAATTGGGTGCCGAGTTTTCAAAGTTGACTTTTAAAGGGTAGTTTTGTCTTTTTCCCAAGCCCCAAATGCTGAAAAACGCAGAATTAAACCCATTCTAAGCACAGTACACTCTTTTTTTTTTTATCAATTTGCACTCAAGTAAACCAAAGATCTTCAAATCTTGAACCTTAAGAAATCCAATTTCCACCATTCTTTTTTCAAGAAAATCCAAAATTCAAGGTTTCCAATTCAAGAACTCCATGAAACAATCTTCAAGAGCACAAATAGGAACTCAAAGTCAAGCTTCTTCATCTAGTTCATCAATTAAGGTATGTGGGGTTTATGAACAAGGGTAATCCTTTCACCTTTGTGCCAAAACATACTTTCAATTATATTTTTACATGAATTTACATTAATAGACATGACTTCCTATTTAGGGTTCATACCCAATGATTATTATTGAAGATTATTTAAGAGATTTGAATGATGAATTGCATCTTTACTTTTACATGTCCATACATTTGGCTTGTGTTACATATATTGATTTATGACGATTTGCCTTGAGTTTGAAATATGGGTTATTAAGCCCTAGCTTTGATGTTGATAATCCAAGATATTATGCTTTTAAGCATCCCATGATATGATTATCAACTTTGAATACAGATTTGATCTTCTGATCTTTATCTAAAGATATGGAATCACTTATAGCTTAAATTTCAGTTTTAAACAAATATGTGCACAATTAGCTTTCAGTATGAATCATTATGTCATTTAAAGTGGATTTCTTATAGAATGAGCATACTGATTAAAGGGAGTAGTATTTAGCACCGAGTGGGAAGTGTAGGTTTAGTGCATCCCACTTTCCTAGAACTACGAGGCAATGTAGGTATAATTTAAGATTAATTCCATTTCTATATGTATGACAGTTACAGATGTGATCACTTAGCTTAGGTTATACTCCCTGGAAAGAGTATGACACCTCTTCCCAACATGAGTTTTTTTCCTTAGGGGAACTAGACGTTGGATACTATGATAGCTCACATAGTGTATGTTGATTAGAATAACATCCCTAACAAAAAAGAATAATAGAAAAGATTTTCGAAGAAACGCTCTAAGTCCTAGAACAAAATAACAGTTTAGCTTTTAGAATTAAAGGTGATGGCTTGCCAGATTTACATAATATGTTTTATTATTCATGATTTATGATCTTTAGCTTTTAGTTATTCAAGACAATGTGAGTCATTACATTTAGCATGCATATTTTATGAATTTTGATAACATTGAGATATTATTTTATTTATGCATTCACTCCAACATGCTTAGTTCATTCTCAAAGTATCGATCTACATATACGTCTATGTGCTACATTTTTTAATAATGTAGGTTCAGGTGCTCAGTCTTAGCAGCATGAGTGATTTGGGAATCTCTATCTATATCCCAATAGTTGATGAGTCCTCATGGTTCGAGGACCCATTTATTCAGATTTTCAGCTTTCGTAGAATTTGATTAGTTGTATTCAGTTCAGTTCGAGTCAGTTGGGGGTATTTCCCAATAGCTTTCTAGTTCTTAATAGTGTAGGTTTGTTGGACTGCTAGCTATAATTTAGACTTCTAGTATTAGTTTTTCAGACATTATGTTTAGTTGATTTCTGCTCAGCTCAGATTCTTAGTAATAGAGGCTTGTCAGATGCTAGCTATAATTCAGACTTCCAGTATTAGTTACTCAAACATTATGTTTAGCTGAGTTCAACTCAGTTCAGATATTTTAGTATTTCAGTATTTTACTTGTTTAAGTTACTTGACATGAGTTCCAGGCTTAGTAGAAGGCTTATAGGGTTAGCTTGAGACTACTCATAGTCTTGAGCACCGTGTGACATTTCAGGACCCATTTTCGGGGCGTTACATCACCCCATCTTATTAAGCTCATTTACATATACCATGGTCGGTGAATTCTATGCATAGCTCATTCAATATGAACAAATTTATATTCTTTTCATTATTCAACTCCTCACCACAACACTTAACACTTTTCTGAACACCAATAGCAATTACTAAGGGGTTTCAATATTTCACCTTTTTTCCCTCTTATTTCTCAAACTTCTTAATCAATTAATTTTTCATTAAAGCTCCTAGGAGCCTTTTGGATCAAATTTGGGTCTATCAAAGAAGGGGATTAGGCTATACATGAGGATTCCAAAGAAAAAGCTAAAGGCACAACGGGGCTCACTAGGATTATACAGAAAGGGTGGGTCAAATAGAAGGTAAAAACAAGGCTATCAAAGAAATTCCTATATCATCTTCTAAGCACACACTCTTTATTTCACTTTATACACGCACCAGGAATATTCTAGACATCACATGTAACAAGGAATTTACAAAAAACCTTACATCACACATGGCACATGCTCAACTCACATAGGATCATCATAGACTCTCAACCAAACTATAGCATTAATTCAAATTTTAAGCCACAAGTATTAGAGTCACAAACATGAGCCTAGGAGTCTCAAAAGTAGCAATTCACAAAATTCAATATGCTTTTATAATTAAAACACTTGCACCATGTAATCAAAAATAGCACCAAACAGAATATCTTACACAATTTTTTAAAAATTGAGCCCTAAAATTGGGAATTTCCCCACCCCACACTTAAAAATCTACTTTGTCCCCAAAGTGAACTTAAAAGCAAGAGATATAAATACTCCTTGAGGCCTATAGGACTATATAGTAGCATGTTTTTGCATATAGAGGGTCTATGGGACCCCACACTCAATTTCCTCCATGCTTCTTAGCTCAGGTTTTCCGGTACTTAGACTTCCCATCAATCGGTGACTCAAAAAAACCAAAATCTACGTGAAGTAAAAATACTAAAAACTAAAAAGAAAATATACCTACTTAACTTGGGTTGCCTCCCAAGCAGAGCCTAATTTAGTATCATGGCACAACCCAATAAATTTTTTTCTCTACCTTTAGGATATGAATTTCTCCCCCAACTTTGCTTCCATCTTTTTGCCTCGCTAATAGGGAGGTGGTACAAAGATTAAGGGACCAAGTAATAGCATGTTCATGGTAAACCACACGGCATTGAGGTGAGGTGTATTTTTATGTTGCTTGTGTAGTGTAAAATCAAGAATATAGGATTCTTGTTCCTCATTTTCACACTCTTCCATTACTTTAGATGATTCCACGTACAAGACTTCATCTAAGCATAATGTAGAAAATTGCTTTGAATGAGGCCCGAGAAATCCCACTTCAAAAGTTACACTATCTTTAACACCCTCACTCATATTCACCTTTTGAATTTCAGTCTCAAAAGATAGATGACCATTGATTGGTTATGATTCTTGTAGTGGTGGTGGTGGTATCTCCTTAACATGTTCAGAAACTATATTTTTTGAGTACTCAGACTTCCTCAAATTGTTAGCAACTTTGTCTACCATAGGTTGAGAAGTCAATTCTACATCAACCTTCTTAGTTTCCTTTTGAGGTTCAGCATCAAGGTTTGAAGAAGAAAGGTTCCCGCATGTAGGAAAGCTTTTTCACTTGCAACACAAATGCCTTTAGCTACTAAGGTGTTTCAGTTCGCTAAGTTTGAAAATTCCAAAGAGTGGCGCATTGTATGAACCAACATGCGAACCGTGGTAGATGGCCAAGAATTCAGCCACATATTTAGTTGTACAATCCAAATATGCGTATTTAAAATTTACTATATGATATATAATGCAATTACCTTCATCCTATAATCTCCGAATTCTATGATAGAGAATGCTGTAATAATAATTGGGCCATGAGAGACTCTTTTAAGTATTGCAAGATTTGTACCATTCCTTAAATTATTGCAATTACTTGTCCATTGTTACTTGACAAATCACCTTGAGGTCTAGTATTATGTATCTGCTGCACTTGCCCTATCTACATCTCCAAGTTCTTTATGGAAATCTTATGAATCCTTAGAATGGCCCAATTAATCTTTATATCCACTAACAACTATGCTTGATTAGCTAAAAGTTGTTTCGATATCTCTTCCAAATTGCTTATTCGAATCGAAGCCTGTTATTCTGAAGCGGCTGCAAAAACTGCTGCTACTGATTTTAGGCATTAACATAGTATTTCCTTTGATCATAACCCTAAAAAATTACTAAATCGGGGTTGGCATCACACATATCTGCAAAATGACCTCTATTGGCACAAGCCATACACCAATAAGAATCGTAATCACTTAAAAACCATCTATCCTAGGGTGACATCTCAAGAAGTGTGAGAAATAAAAAAGAATAAAGAAATTAAAAAAAGGAAACATTACTAAACTATTTACAACTCAATATAGCTAAACTAAAAATAAGATAGTTGCCAATTATAAGTCTCCAACAACGATGCCAAAAATTTGACAGCGCCCAAGTGTACATGCAAGTGTATGTGGTCTACCAAATAGTATAGTTGCCTTCAAGAAAGCTGAATATCAATCCCATAGGAACTTATGTTGACAACTACCCAATTCTAGTTTAATGATTGAGAACAAATAAACAATAAAGTTTTAGAATTGAAAACTAAAAAGAAACTAAACTAATGCGAAAAAGTAAATGACTTTGGACAATCAAAGGATAGAGAACCAGAGTTAAAGAACTTCGAACCATCATACTATGCCATTGAACTTCATTTGTTAGATTTCTTATCTTGGTTGTTGATTCATAGGTTTAATTGCATGATCATGGTCTCTCGACCTCTAACCGTTTATCTAACTTGGACATTACAACTACATCATTGAACTAGGATATAATAACTCAATTAAGTTATTTAAGCTATCAAGCTATCATCCTACGTGTGAATCAAGTAAGGATTCTAGGTACATCCCTGTCCTAGATGCTAATTTGAAATACTTATTTTATAAAAGACTACGAACCTTACTTTGCTTATCCCCATGTTCAATCTTCTTATTCCCTCTCCCAAGATCACAAGGTTGAAAATGAATATATTCTATGGGTAGATGATCCTTAAAATAGTTTAAACAAGGATAAATAAGCAACCCTAATGATAAGTAACTCAAAAACACTTAGTTCAAAACAAAAGTATTCATGATCTTGGCCTTAACCCCGGAAAGGGATTGTGCCTTTAATGGAAATATGCATCATCCAATTGCTTGGATTGATGATACAAACCATAAAGAAACTAAATTAAATAATGATAAAACCTAAAATATAAGTATTTTTAGCCTCCAATGTTTTACAAGCCGATCTAGGGTGTTCAAAGATGCTCCAAGATGTTTAAAACGCAATTTAAGACGTTATATTTATAGTAGACAAGCCATAAACCAAATAAAATTAGGTTTCTTCATTTTTCTTGTTCAGTAAGGAAATTTTTTCCCAATTTTGGTTCCCACCATGTTTCACTAACATGCCAATTTACATTAGACCACGAAGCGGCATAATCGCGCCAAGATTCTGGAATTTGACAATTGCAGATTCACTTTTCACCGCGATGCGGTTCCTCCTTCACTGCTATTACCACCACGACATGGTGGGTCATTATTTTGGCCCCCTAATGAATCCGGTGGTGTGTCGCACTTGAATATTGGCCCTTCCATGCACCCTCACTCTCCCTGGACATTTCAGGTGTCAAAAATGCATCTAATTGGTGAATTATGCTTCTGTGATCCATCCCAAGCCATTTGAGTTATTTCCACTTGATTTGAAACTTGTATATACTTCATATATCATAATAATTCATTCCACAAGCATACTATCGCATAAAAAAAACAATTTAGATCTAAAAAAACACAACATCCAAACGGTGAAATAGAAACACGAGCTAAGCATAGGATAATTCACTTTGAACTTAAGATTATTTTTTTGACCTTTTGCTTGATACAATTGATCCTTGAACATTATAAATAAGTTATTTCACATATAAATACAAAATAACAACCTTATTAAGTTAGTAAACACGTTATAACCCAACATGATAGACTTGACAAATACCTAGCTCAAGCTAGTTACACTAGTTTTCTCAGTTGAACTCTAAATGATCAATTTGAATAGAAACTCATATAAAAACACCATTAAACATTGTAAACACATATATGGAAAATTAGATGCACATTTATCTCACTATCAACACATTAAGTACATGAATCTTCCTCAAAACAACGCTAAAAAGTCTAGAATAGCAACACTAGAATGCATAATTACAACCAACACATTCACAAGATGGTTGATAACACACATCTTGTCCGTCTTTGCATACAGAGCAATGGTAAAGGTGAATTAAACACGAGAATCTTATGGAGTTAGAATCTAGGGGAACACAGTCCTAGTGTTCTTCTTCTATTGTTTACAACCTAAACCACTCAAGTTCGGTTATGTGTTATTGTGACTTACAAAATCCCCCATTTAATTTTCTGTGTTGTTCGTGATTTAATCAAGCTTGAGATATAATTCCATGCATTCCTTGTAGGTACGACCCCAATCTGGTTTGTTTTACTATATTTGACATCGACCACAACCTATTTGTTTTGGAGTTAATTTTTGGGCGATAATAAATTATTGTGCCGTTGACATAGAATTTGGTGTTGAGTTGTTGATTGGATTTTTTGAAGTTTTGGGTCTCTTATTTTCTATTTTTAGTTAGGTATACACCAGCGTATGCCTAACACGAGGAGTCGAGGAAATCTCTTTCACCTATTGAATCCTAAACTAGAAAGGTTGCTATAGCCTAATCATACAATAAGTGTGTTATCTACTAAAGTCTATGTTTTAATAATGACACACTAACAAGTGAATCTTTGCAGAACACTAAGACCGCTAATAGTGGAAAGATAAAAGAAGCTGACTCTAGAAATAGAAGGACATCAAGAATATATGGACATCCACAGTATCCAAGTAAAATCAATCACAAATGGAAGGAGAAGATCACGAGAATATTTGGAAAGTAATCAATATCTATAAAACCAATAAGAAAAAAGATCACAGACATATCTAATATGGATATAATCGAAAGCCATAGATGGACATATCTGATATGGACTTTTAATACGGCTACATTCCTCAATCAAGGAATCAATTTACATCCTTGATTAAGAAGAAATCTCTTGGGTTTTATTATGAAGAGTAGCAGTCAAAAACTATAAAAGATGAAGATCGAAGACATACACAATTTACACATATTCAAGCAGAAAATTCAAAGTGTTTCAATCTTAGTCTCACAAAGATTTGGAACTTTAGTTTATAGTTGTTATATACAGAATAAGATTGAGTCAACTTTGTAACATAAACTGAAGCGATGTCACAAGATTCGAAGAGTAAAATAAGTCTTTAGAAATTGTTTTCTATCCTTGTACTCGAGCCAAACATTCAATGATCTAAGGAAACTTTGAAACCCAAAGGGACTGGACGTAGGCACCACATTGATGTTCTGAACCAGGATAAATCTACGTGTTATTACTTTACATTTTGTTATTTACTTACTTAACTGTTCTAAATTTAATCTGTTTGTGAAATGTTTTGATCTGCAGGAGAGTCAAATATGGGGAGCTAGTAGTTGACTCACAGAAGAAAACTTCAATTTACCCCTCTTGAATTTCAACTGTGAGGATCCAGTAGTTGAATCACAAAATAAAATTTTAATTTATCCCCTCTTGAATTTCAATTGGTATCGGAGCAGGTCTCACCAACTTCATTGCTTAACCACAAGTGAGCAAGGATCAGATGGCCAATTATCAAATTCCCGATGCTCTTTTTCAGGATGGTCACTACTCTACAACACCACCATACTTTAATGGGAAACATTACTCTTATTGGAAAAATAAGTTCAGAAATTTTTCTCAATCTAATGTATTCCAAGCTTGGGTTGTTATCAGCAAGGGTCCAAAGCCAAATCCCGGACTTAAAGATAAGTCAAAGGACAAAGAAAAGGAATATAGTAGTATTGACTTAGAAGACCTTGAAAGCTTTGAGGTCACTAAAGAACATCAAGAGGTAATCCAAAATAATGCACGTTCTATAAGTTTACTTTTATGTGTAGTTGGCAGAGAAGAATGCGAAAAGATATCAACGTGTGAAAAAGCAAAATAAATGTGGGATAAACTGGAGATAACCTATGAAAGAACCACCAAAGTCAAGAAGTCAAAATTCTGCTCGGGTCAATGTATACGCGCTATTCAAAATGAAAGAAAATGAGGACATTGAAACAATGTTTGCCAGATTCAAAAAAAATTGCATGCGAGCTGAAGTCATTAGGGCTGATCTATCCATAAAACCTGCAAGTCTAGAAGTTGGTTCGAAGTCTCCCAAAGACTTGGGAAACCAAGGCTGCCATTCTAGAAGACGGATATCTTCACATGATGATATATGATGAACTACAAGTTAACCTTATCGCATATGAGAAAAATTATATCAACAAGTTTTACAAGGATGGAAAGAAAAAACCAATAGCCTTTAACACTGCTCCAACTGGAGAGGAGGACAGTCTGGAAGATGCTTACAATAAAGGAATGTCTCTCATCAATGGTAGGGTAAGGCAGATCATCAGACAGAGACAATAAAGATCCCAAGGAGGAAAAAACAATGACTCCACTAGAAATGATGATCTCTATTACTACTCTGGAAAGCCAGGACATTTAAAAAAAATGTCCATAATTTAGACGATGATAATCTACAAAAAATCAAAATTTTGGATCTTAGAGCGATGAAGATAAAACTAAAGAAGAAATAAAGGCTGCCAACATGCGCTTTATGGCAACAGGTGAACCCAGCAAGGTAAGATCACATGATTATCATAACTGTAACACTGTTGAATGTAATATGTATATCATAACTGATGAACTTCAAAAAATAATAAATAAATATAATAAGCTCGCTCAATAGGAGAGAATTTTTGAATCTAGCTTTAAAGAAAAACTCAAAGAGGAATGAAAAAACTAGCAAATGGAAATTGAAGCATGTCAAGTTAAAATCGACTTACTTAATGAAGAGCTTAGTGATGTAAAAATAAAATTAAACAATCTTAGGAAATTCCCAACCATAATTTCATAAGATTAAACTCTTGTAAAAACTATTTGAGTTCCTCATCAGGGTTGTTTAAATAAGCTAAGACCTCTTTCTCCTCTCAAGGACCCATTTGGTTTATTTGTGAATAGAGAGAGAATAGATCCTACAGATGCAGGCAAAAGACTAAAAGCATATTGGTTTGGAAACCCAAAGAAAACACATCTAACACGCAAAGAACCAAGACCATTTGAGTACCTTAATGAAATTAATATTTTTGTTTTGTAGGAATAGGTCCTCGAGAGCTATAAAAAGGGAATGGAGATCATTGGCAGCAGATTTTCCAGACACATGATCAGAAAAAGGAGAATATTTCCTCCCTAAACAAAGCAGATAGGAGATCAGTCAGAGTTGATGCCAATGATATAGGCAACTTCATTTGAGTCAACTTAGTGAGACTCAACTCATCATGTGAATTCACCGAAGTATACCTAGTTGACGGTCTCAAACATAATCTTCTCAGCATCAGCCAACTATGTGATGCCGAATTTGGAGTCCTCTTGAAAGATGATAAAGCTCTATCAAACATGATAAGAGAGATATCTCCCTTATTAGTGAATGTATTGATGATATTTATGTTTTAAATATTCCATATTTTTCCACCTTAACCTGCCTCACTGTGCAAACCAATAATACTTGGTTATGGCACAGGAAGTTCAGTCATGCCAGTATGCACATTTGGTGAAAGGTTTGGCAAACCTAATATTTGAAAAGGATCACATCTTCGATGCCTGTCAATTGGGTAAATAAACTCGAACATCTTTCAAGGTTAAAGACATTGTCTCTACTACTAAACCTCTCCAAACAATCCGCATAGATTATTTTATTCCCAATAAGACCATAAGCATTGGTGGAAAATGATATGTTTTTGTCATAGTTGATGATTAATCATGATTTACTTGGGCTATGTTTCTTTAACATAAACACAAAGCTTTCATAGACTTTGAGATTTTTTATAGAAAATTACAGGGAGAAGCTGGACACATCATCATTTACGTTCACAGTGATTATGGTGGAAAATTTGAAAATAAGGCATTTGTGGAGTATTGTGCTCAGAATGGATACTCTAAGAACTTCTCTTCACTGCTGTCTCCTCAACAAAATAATATAGTAGAGCGTAAGAACCGATCCCTCCAGGAAACTACCACGAAAATACTATTAGAATATAATCTGCCAGATCATTTTTGGGCGGAAGCAGTTAGTACAACATGTCACATTATCAACAGATGTCTGATACGAATATCTTTCAAGGTTAAAGACATTGTCTCTACTACCAAACCTCTCTAAACAATCTACATGGATCTGTTTGGTCCCGACAAGATCTCAAGCATTGGTGGAAAAAGATATGTTTTTGTCATAGTTGATGATTAATCACGATTTACTTGGGCTATGTTTCTTCCACATAAACTCAAAGATTTCATAAAATTTGAGATTTTTTATAGAAAATAATAAAGAGAAGCTAGACACCTCATCATTTATGTTCATAGTGATTATGCTGGAAAATTTGAAAACAAGGCATTTGTGGAGTATTGTGCTCAGAATGGATACTCTCAGAACTTGTCTTCACCGCTGTCTCCATAACAAAATGGTGTAGTAGAGCATAAGAACCGATCCCTCTAGGAAATTGCTAGAACAATGCTGTTAGAACATAATCTCCTAGATTACTTTTGGGCATAAGCAGTTAGTACAACGTGTCACATCATCAACAGGTATCTGATACGACCAATTTTGAAGAAAAGTGATGAAGCTCTCAATGATGAATCGTGGGTTGAAGCTATAAAGGAAGAACTGGACCAATTTGAACGAAATCAAGTTTGAAACTGCTCAGTAATTTGAATGGTCTACAAAAATAAATTGAATGAGGAAGGTAAATTTTTCATAAATAAAGCCAGACTCATAGCTCAAGGCTACTCTCAGTAGGAAGGTATTGACTATGATGAGACCTTTTCCCCCATGGAAAGGTTAGAGTCAATACAAATTTTAGTAGTTTTTTTTGAGTACAAATATATTAAATTATATTAAATGGACGTATAAAGTGCATTTTTAAAGAGATTTATTCATGAGGATATTTTTGTAAAATGATCCCCCGGATTTGAAGACCCTTTATTTACAAATCATATTTTCAAGTTATCAAAAGCACTCTACGGCCTTAAACAAGATCCAAAAGCTTAGTATGAGAGATTGAGTACTTTTCTACTAAATAATAATTTTCAAAGGGGTAAAATTTACACAACTTTGTTCATTCAAAAGCTTGATTCAAATCTTCTCATTGTTCAAATTTATGTGGATGATATCATTTTTGGTAGTTCTAACATCTCTATGTGCAAGAATTTTGCCAACTTAATGAGAGGAGAATTTGAAATATGTCTTATGGGAGAGCTCACATTCTTTTGAAGATTGCAAATCAAAAAAACTCCTAAGGACATCTTCATCAGTCAAGCCAAATACACAAAATAACTAATCAAAAAATTTGGCATAGAAAAGGGAAAGGCCTATGGAACACCCATAAGCCCATCCTCAAACATTGATTCAGACTTGGCTGGAAAAGACGTTAATGAAAAGATGTATCGGGGGATGCTCAAATCTCTACTCAACTTGACTGCAAGTCAACTAGATATTACGTTCAGTGTGTGTAAATATGTCATATTTCATTTGACTCTCAAGTATTCTCATCTCTTTACCACCAAATGAGTCATCCGATATCTAATAGGAACTCAAAACCTTGGTCTATGGTATCCTTGCTCCTCACACTTTGATTTAATTGGATACTCAAATATATATTTTACAAGAGATAATAGTGATAAGAAGAGTACTAGTGGAACATATCAAGTTCTTGGTGCTGCCCTTATCTCATGGCATAGCAAGAAATAAACTTTCATTGCTCGTTCAACCATTAAAGCTAAATACATAGCTGTCAAAAGTTGTGGTACTCAAATGTTAGGGATTATACATCAGCTTCTTGACTTTGACTTATCTTTTGAATATGTTCCTATTATGTGTGATAACACTAGTGCCATTAGTCTATCTAAGTTTATTGGGTATTACTTGGAGATAACCATATTAATATCAAGCATTATTTTATTCGAGAATATGTAGAGAATAGGGATTTTTCCCTAAATTTTGTTGACTCCAAAAATTAACTAGTAGATATTTTTACAAAACCTATGCTAGAAGAAATATTTTGCTCCCTTAAAAAAAGGTTTGGTATTCTTAGCATTAATGATCTTTAAAACAAAAAAACTTTTAGCTTCATTTGTGTGTGCATTCCTCTGTCTGCATATTACATGCATATGTTTTTTTTATTATGTCAAAGAGGGAGAAATCTTGAACATCAGAGTAGACTACCAACAGGGGGAGCAGAGCAAGTTTGTATATTAGCTAATACTTATACAAGTCAGTGGGGCAAGCTGACAGACAGGGAAGTCAACTGATGTTTACTCTTGTTATCATTATCAAAAAGGGGGATATTGATAGCCTCCTAGTTCTATGTTTTAATAATGATACATTAACAAGTGTATCTTTTCAGAACACTAAGACTACTAATAATGGAAATATAAAGGAAACAGACTCCAGAAATAGAAGGACATCAAGAATGGATGGACATCCACGGTATCCAAATAAAACTAATCATAAATGGAAGAAGAATCTCAACCCCAAATATCATGAAAAATCAAATCAATATATTGGCGGCTATGGAGATCACGACATGGAAAGCAGATCAATCAAATATCATAGAAATAGAAGAATGATCACAATCCAAAAATTAAGGTAGACTACATCAATCAGGAAAAGATGATCATGAGCACATTTGGAAAGGAATCAATCTCTACAAAACCAAAAAGAAAACAGATCATGGACATATCTAATATGGAGGTGATCCAAAGCCATATATGGACATATCTGATATAGATATAACATATGGTTACATTCCTCAATCAAGGAATCAATTTATATCCTTGATTAAGATGAAATCTCTTAGGATTCCATATAAAGAGTAGCAACCAAAGACTATAAAAGATGAGGACCGAAGACTGACACTTTTTTATGTAAATTCAAGAAGAAACTTCAAAGTGTCTCAATCTTTGTCTCAAAAGTCTTTGTCACTTTAGCTTATAATAGTTATATAAAGAATAGGATCGAGACAACTTTGTAACATCAACTAAAGCTGTGTCACAAGATCTAAAGAGCAAAATAAGTCTTTCAAACTTTTTCCTATCACTGCACTTAAGCTAAACATTCAATGATATAAGGAAACTTTGAAACCCAAGGGAACTGGATGTAGGCACCACATTGTTGTTCCAAACCAGGATAAATCTATGTGTTATTACTTCATATTTTGTTATTTACTTATTTAACTATTCTAAATTTAATATGTTTGTGAAGTATTCTGATCTGCAGGAGAGTCTACTATAGGAGTCAGTGGTTGTCTCACAAAAGAAAATTGCAAGTCACCCCCTTGAATTTTAGAGTGAACCAGTACGGGAAAGCAATTTAGAAGGGGTTTGGGATGACCCTCATGATGTACCTCCTTCTACTCCTGATAGTTCATAGAATATTGTTGATAGATAGACAGAGTTAATGTTATCAAAAGATACTAACCAGAGTAGGCAGGTTGAGAAAGCTGGTTGGCTCAACAAGTGGAGCTAGCCAAGCCAATACTAGTATCTAATCATAGAGAAACACTCAATGGTAATTGAGATAGAGTGTGAGTTGGCAAAGATTGAGTGATCCCAGCTTATCAGTATCTACCACCATTTGATAAATATGTTGATATGGGATATGTTAATCTTACTAAGATAAAAGCATTGTTCCTCCTACTCTACCCCCAAATTTTAAGTTTTATATTACTAGTGTAATGATCCAACTTCTAAACTTGAAGAGTGTATTTTTAGTGTTGTTGACAAATTATGAAAATATGCATCTTGCCAATTTTATTGGGATCTGCACTCGTATACTATTCAGAAGATGGATCAGAAAGCATTGATTGAGGTTGTTCCTATTCTCATTGACTAGAGAAGCATTATTGTGGTTGGGGGATATTTTTATAGGCTCAATCATGACTTGGAATGAGTTTCATAGACATTTTTTGAACTGGTTCTTTCCTTCTGCCAGGATGCTACAACTAAAAGATGAAATTTACAACTTCAGGAAGTTGCCCTCTGATTCCATGTATGAGGTATGGTTTTTATTCAAAAAAAAGTTAAGTATGGTCCCTAATCACTGGATTTCAAGGGATAATTTCATGTAAATATTCTATAGATCCCTGACTATAAGTTATAGGGCAATGGCATACACAATATTTGGATGATAATTTTGGCATCTTCGTTGGGATATGGCATAGGAAATTCTAGATGAGATTTCTATCACTAATCGAGGATTGCACACTCAAGAGGATAATAAAGGTACTTTACATATGCCATTAGAGATACTAGTGACTATGAGCTGGTGATGATTTGTTAGCATAAGAAGTCGTACAACTCAAAATAGATATTGGGTTGCTCACAAAATAGTTTGCAACTATGAATTTTGAAAAGTGAATGTAGTAGAGGCATAGAGGTCTATTTCCAGGGCTTACATCTGATTCAGATGAGGAAAAAAAAGATCTAGACCAAGAAATGGCCGGTTTTCGAGGCAAGGGGCAAGGAAACCACAGTTAGAACTACTATATGACATGTACCGACATAGAAGTAAAGAGAGATAATCATTTGAGGCATAAAAAGGACTATAAAGAGAGGAGTGATGGATATATTTTATTGAGCAGTTGAGATACCGAGTCAAGAATAGAAGCAATATTGTCCAAACTGGTGAAAGAATAAGAGAGTCGGAGAGTTGCTTTAAGGAGATTAAGGCGGATATATCGGGGTAAAACCAAAAAGTTGGGTCGCATGCCACTTTGATAACAAAACTGGAGTAGAAGTTTGTTCAAATGTTGGCCATACTAAATTAGAGGCAATCTAGCACTCTTTCTAACAATACTGTCTAAAATTTTAAAAATAATAGTCATTGTCACGTCATTACCACTCAGAGTGATAAAACCACCATGGATCCCCCATGCCTATTACAGATGAGCCAAGGCATTATTGTGATGATATTTATATTGATTAAACACCTATAGAAGAATTTGAAAAATCAACAGGTGTTTAACATATCTGTAATATCGGTAAAGGGAAAGGAAAGCATAATGACTCGGTGTTAAGGACCATTCCAAGACCCCCACACCTTTTTCTCAAAGTCTAAAAAAGAAACAAGAAGCAGGTAAATATCAAAAATTCCTATCGATGTTGAAGCAACTATCTATCAATATTCCCCTTGTTGAGGCATTAGAGTAAATGCCTGGCTATGCAAAATTCATGAAAGATTTAGTCACTAGGAAATAGACGGTGATCTTTAACTCCACAGACAAAGTGCACCATTGTAATATTATTGTATCTAGATCATTAGTAGAGAAGTAGGAGGACCTAGGAGCCATCACTATTCCATGTACTATTAGGTAGTTCAAATTTTCTCAGGCTTCATGTGATCTAGGAGCTAACATTAATCTGATACCACTGGTGGTTTATAAGCATTTGGGATTAGGGGTAGAGAGTGGGCCAGTCTTGTTCAATGCATTTCAAAGAATGGCAGAATTACTATAGTGCCAAATGAAAAAAAATGACCTTGTGCCAATAAAACTAGTAACAGGTTGGAGTGTGTATGGATTGTAAAAAGTTGAACACATGGACCCTAAAATACCAATTTCTTATGCCTTTAATTGATCATATGCCTGATAGACTTATGGACAGAGGCTGATATTAATTTCTGAATAGGTATTTGGGTTACCATAAAATCACTATTGCTCTCAAAGATTAAGAAAAGACAATATTATGTGCCCTTATAGGGAATTTTCTTTCAATAGAATGCTATTTGGGTTGTGAAATTCTCCCACCACCTTTCAAAGATGTGTCGATATTCTTTGACCTAGTGTAAAACACCATTGAGGTATTTATGAATGATTTCTCTATTGTTGGTGATTCTTTTGTTGACTGTTTAGTCCACATTGCCAATACTCTTCGTAGATGTGAGGAATGCAAATTGGTGATAAATTGGGAGAAGAGTCATTTCTTGGTAAAATAAGGTATTGTTCAAGGGCACAAGATCTCAAAAAGGAGCATTGAAGTTGATAAATAAAAAGTTAAAGTTATTGAGAAGCTCCCACCTCTAGTATCGGTAAAGGGTATTCAAAGTTTTTTAGGACATGCTAGCTTTTGCAGGAATTTCATCAAGGATTTCTTAAGGGTTGCAAACGCTCTATGCAAGCTTGTTGAGAAAGAGTTGTTGTTTGGTTTTGATAGTGCAGGTCTGAAGCCTTTTGAGTGTCTGAAAGAGTAGTTGGTGTCAGCTCCTATCATTGTGTCCCCTGATTGGTCTCTGCTATTTGAGATCATGTCTGATGTAAGAAGTATGGCCTTAGATATTGTCCTACACCAAAGGTGAGAAAAGATCCTTCACCAGCAAGGCATTAAAACCTACTCAAAAGAATTATACGATTACTGAGCAGGAGTTACTAAAAGTAGTTTTTGCCTTCGAACAATATTGGTCCTATTTGATTTGGATTAAGGTCATTGTTCATACAGATCATGAAACCTTGAGATACCTAATGGATAATAAAGATACAAAACCAAGGTTGATTCATTGGGTACTCTTGTTGTAGTTGTTTGACTTTAAGGTGAAGGACCAAAAGGTACAAAAAATCAAGTTGCTAATCACTTATCCAGACTTGAGGAGGAGCAATGCAGAAAGTGGGAGATTGTCTTGAAATCGATGATACTTTTCTAGACGAGTAGATTTTTGCAGCTTTGCTAGACCTAATTATCTGGTTTCTTGATTTTGCCAGTTACTTGGCAGGTGATCTTATCTCAGATGACTTGTCCTTCAAGTATAGAAAGAGATTTATGCATGAGGTAAGAAAGTCTTTCTGGGATGAGCCTTATATATTCAAGCTTTTTATAGATGGTATGACTCATAGATGCATCCCGGAGGTAGAGATGATGAGTATTCTTGTAGCTTGTCATGCAGCACCTATTGGGGGTCACTATAGAAGAAACCACATAGCCCATAAAGTCATGCAATGTAGGTATTACTGGCCTATAATAAACAAGGATACTTATGAATTTGCAATAGCCTATGACAAATGTCAGTGTCAAGGTAATATCTCACGGCGCCATGAACTCCCTATAACCTCTTTATTGGAGTTAAAGCTGTTTGATGTGCCAAGAATTTACTTCATAGGTCCATTAGTGATCTCCTATGATATGAAATACATATTACTTACGTTTGGCTATATGTCAAAATAGGTGGAAGCAGTTGCGCTCCCTAATAAAGGAAGTAGAAGTGTCAGCACATTTCTAAAAAACAACGTCTCTTCTTAATTTTTCCCTCCACGTGCAATCATCAGTGATGGTGGGTCACACTTCTACAATCATTTATTTTAGGCTCTTATTAAAAAATATAGAATAAACAATAAGGTGGCAATTCCTTAAAATCCTTAAACGATGGGCTGGTAGAGGTATCTAATAGAGATATCAAGTCCATATTGGCGAAGACTGTGAATGACAATAGGACTAACTGGTCATGGAAGTTAGATAATGTGTTGTGAGTCTACTGAACATATTTTAAGACCCCTATAGGTGGTTCTCCATATCAGTTTGTGTATGGCAACACATGCCACTTGCCTGCTGAACTTGAGCATAAGGCACTATGGGCATTTAAGAAGCTAAATTTTGAGTGGCATAATGCAGCTAAGTTGAGATTGAGCAAGTTTAATGAGTTGGATAAATTTTGTCTCCAGGCTTATGAAATTTCTACTCTATATAAGGAAAGGATGAAGCTGTATCATGACAGAAAAATTGAGAAAAGAGTGTTTGAGCCCAGTGATGTAGTTTTCTTGTTTCCTGGCAAGTTAAAGTCCACGTAGAATGGATAGTTCATCGTGGTAAGGGTGTTCCCCCATGGTGCTATAGGGCTGAAATATTATGTTGAAGACCGGTTCAAGGTGAATATGAAAAGAGTGAAGAACTATTTGAGAGATCCTGTAGAAATAAATGTGGTTGATGATATGGACCTGGTTGAAGTTTAGGTAACCAAGGGAATTGCATTTGCCGTGATGTTAAATCAAGAGTTGCATGGGAGGAAAACCATGGAGTTGGTTGCTGAAATCTAAGTATCCAACCTAACCAAGTCATGGCACGACGTTAAATCAAATGTTGCGTAGGAGGCAACCTATGTTTTGTACTTTTTTTTATTGTAGGTTAACGTGTGTGGTTAGTGAACAGGACTGGAGATTGCAAAAATAAACCAGAAAATATTCTAGTGCCAGGACATACGACTCACCTAACGAGTGATAATCAGACCTCACGACACACTACCACGAGTTGTAGGGACATGTAGCTTGGACATGTCTCAGAAATTTGGTCTCTTAGTCATCACGACTCTTAGAATGAGTCATAGTCAGTGACTATGACTCATCACCTTGAGTCGTGATGACTGGAGACTAAGGTAAGTTTTCTTTCACTATGGAGGTAGTTTACGACCCATATCACTATGTAATATGTCGTAGTCAAGACTTGTGACTAGGACCGACATCACGGGCCTATCGGGTTGACCCCATCTAGTAACAATAGGTTAAACATGGAAAATTAAATCGATTGATTCCTATTCCAAATTTTTGAAACCCGGTGACTCCCTCCATTCCCATAGCTTACCAAATAAACTTTCCACTTTTTACTCCCCAACATCACAATCGATATTTAACTGTCCTAAAGTAAGAATTTTAAAGAACTATGGCTCAAACTTCTACGATATTGTTTTAAGGAGCTAAGTGAATTCAATCAAGTAAGTGCTGTTTGTTAAATTATTTTTTTAAGCGGTGCTTCATTATATAAAAGTTTCTTTGGTTCCTTTATTAAAATACATGCATAACTGAAACCTTGAGCCTTGTTCTAGAAATTAATTTTTGACATAATGAATTAGTGGGACTAAATATGTAATTTATGCTAAATGGTTGTTGCGGATGAATTAGGAGTTGTTAAGGTTATTTAAATGTATATTGTTAGGTTGGGATTGTGAATCTAAATCAACTAATCTGAACACCCATGTTATAATGGCTACGAGATTCGTTATGATTCATAGGATCAGCTAACGAGCTGTTACATGACTTGTAATCACTAGTAACATGGTTCTTTAGAAGAGTGTGGGTTTTGGTAACATTACGACTAACCTAAAAGAGTCATAGTCGGTCCTTAGGACTCGTAGATAAGAGTCGTAATGACTGGAAACGATTTAGTCAGGAGAGTATTTTTTGTCAGCTAACGAGTGTTGGTAATGAGTCGTAGTATAACATTACCACTCATTAGAAGGACTCCTTACCTGACCTGTGAATACTGATTAGGCATCCTTCTACCTTATGAGTCTCCTAACAATTTGTAACCAGTGGGTACGACAACCCTTGAATCGTAGGGTACCCAATCCCTATGAAACTAAGACCAATTATTCTTGCTTTTGTTTCCTTTTGTTAGAACTTACTAACTGGTATGTTTTAACAGGTAATAACGGTTCCAAAAGCTGATTTGACAAAGAAGCAATCAACAAAGGAGAAAATCCCAAAAAAGTCTACCCCAAAAACAAATCATCATCTCATTAATAAGGATACCAACTAGTCAAGCAACTCAGTCGAGGATTATCTATTGGCAGGGTAGGTAAAGACAAGGGAGAAGCGACCTCAGTGTGTGAAAGCAACCTCAGAGGAGGTCACACCACCAAAGAAAGGTCCTAGGATTAAAAAATCATAGAAAATCACTACCTAATTAACCATGGCAGTCTAAAGGGGATGGTAAATGTATGGACAATGAGGAGTCTAGTCTTGAGGAGGAGAATGCTAAAGAAATTATAGGGTCTAAATATGAAGAAGAGGGTGAGAGTAAGGAGAGTGATACCCTTATTGGAATTCATCCAGCACAACTACCTCATACTTCACTAGCCATAATGCTTGCTTTGGTGCCCATCATTAAATGGTGGGGATACCCCAGAATACAAGCCATATATGATGAAGGTTTTTCCATAAACCCTTCCATGGGAAATCCACAAAGAGGGATCTATTTAGAGCAAAAGCTGAAGACCATAGACATGTCTGAGATACTTGAATTTGATGCATAATTTAGGAAATACCACTTTAAGTGGATTACCACAACCCCTTTCCAATTCAGTCTTGCATTAGAAAATGAGTTTTATGAAACACACCAGATTGAGCTCAAAAGGGTATATCTACAGGGCAAGTTATGGAAGGGAACTGACCCATTGATTGTTGTGACGATCAGAGGTATTCGGGTAAAAATATCCACTCGGAACATTTCAAGGATTCTACATAGGCTAGAGTTCTAGTCATTGATAAACACGGCCAAAATTGACTTTCGCATGGAGAAAATACAAAAAATTAAAAGAAAGCTAATCGACACAGAAGATAAATTAATTCATTTTTAGTGGATGGTTGGTCTTTTTTCATTTGATTGAGAGGAGGTCAGCTGGGCAGTTGGTAGAGCAGGAACTAATTTACAACAAATTACAAAGCGTAGCATAAATTTTATGGAAAAGGTGTGGTGGACACAATTGTGGAATAGGTTGTATCCCATATCTGGGGAAAATGTACTTACTCCAAAATACGCAGCCTTGATAGCTAGTTTTATGGCAAATTATGAACTTGATGTAGCTCAGTTGATTTCTAGAGAGATCTACGATTGGGTGGTGAAAACTGACATAATTATGGCATTCCCTTATTTACTGATGCCAATATAATTGGAGGCGGGAGTGCCAAAAATTCTAGATATTAGTTAGTTCATCCACCCAAGGAACACTACATATTTGAGGTTGCTTTGTAACATTTTAAATCCCATGCCCAAGGCTGAAAAAATAGGAGCAACATTGCTTGTTAAGGCATTTTGGACTAGAGAGCCTAGTACTAAGACACCAAGGTTTACTGACGTAGGTGATTCCTTTGCTGAGATGAGATAGTCCGAGCCTCAAGCTTTATACACCGTAGGGACTTCCAAGATTCCGACACCATCTACTGTGATACCACGACCATTTATATCTAGGCCAACCCCCGCTGGTCATTCTTTAGTACCATAGTTGTTCCTGGTTCAGGTATAAAAAATATTGGGTACTGTAGAGGCAAAGGTGATACTGATTAAGCAGGGAGTTAATCCATGGGTTGAAAGATGGATTCAAGATAAGATAAAGAATATATAGACCCAATTTGACAGATTTGAACAATGGACCAGCCGATAACTTGAAGCTATCCAGCCCCAGATTTAGTAGGTGTAAAGTACGAGTTTGCTAAGATTTAGAAGGCAGTTGAGGAGTTATATAATACACTATTCACATCAATGATCACTATAGAGAAGATCTTGGTAGAGGAGGAGTTACTATATATTTGGACTGAATTAGACACCATGACAAATACTGATGCTGGTGAGAGAGGTAGTATAAAGAGAAAAAAGATAAAGAGAACAGAGGAGGAAGAAATTCAGGATACAAAAGTAGAGAGCATTCAGAGTGAGAGGGACCACCAAACTAGGGTCCACAAGATAGTGGTGGTAATCGGTAGCTTCTGAGTTGGTGATGCTGCAGATTTGAGTGGTATTATAGCTCTACAGCTAGAGCCACTATTGACCTAATCAACCACAACTAGTTCCATTATTGATGTGAGTATCGCAGCTCTCGCAGGGACCAATGATGCTGAGAGTGGGGTCCATCTTAAGGTTCCCCATGCAGAAACTGTATGATCCAGTGCTTATGTCACCCAAGTATGTCTTTGCCCCTTATTTTTAGTTTATATATGCACCAGGGATAGTGAAGAAGCATTCAATCAGGGGTGGGGGTGTACAACTTAGTCATCGCAGGTTGTTGTTGCCATATTTCTTTTCCCGTCGACTGTGGTTTGAATACGGAACCGATATGTCTAGTTTAAATATGTTTTATTTTATGTTAGTGTTTTGTGTGATGTTTAATTAGGAAGAAAATTTATACCTAAGGTAGTTGCCGTATTTTGAATGATTGTGTTGAAATTATTTTAAATTTGTTTGAGAAAAGGAAACTCCTCTTAAAATTTTGACAACAATTTGATATATGTATGCATGTGATCATTGAGAATATGTTAATGGCATTAGAATTAGGGATGTAATAACTAATGCAAATAATTTTATGAACTGGATAGATAGTTACTAGCAATGTGATCTTATATAATGTATGTGTGAGGTGTTACCTTGTTCCCTAGGTGTAAGGAATCCAAAACTTGTATGGTTAGTCTTACCTAGGTCGTAGGGTAGTCGATTAGGAGGATCATAGGCCATTTTTAAAAGCAGTCCACTTTAGCCTAAATAAACCAAGCAAATGTGAATAAGTATTCCTTGATCTCGAATTTGAGCCTTAATAGGCATATATTTTTACACCAATTCACCTTTCCATTTTTAATTGCAATAAACCTATTTTGGACTTGTTCCTCCTTGAACACTATGCACCTCAACTAAGGCAAATTGCCTAAGCTGAGGGTGGCTATTATAGGGGTGCACAAAGAATCGTGTGTATGAAGGAGTGTAAATAGAAAATAATATAGTGTTGGGTATGGTATAAAAGTAAAAAGAAACCCAGCCTAAAGAGTAGAAAAGGAATAAAAAGGGAGAAATAAGGGCGGACTGAAAGAAAAATTGGAAAATAAGTGGACCCCAAAGTAATTTTAGTTCCAAGGAAGCTTAGTCACTAAAAATTCCTAAATATATCATACCAACACCAAGCCTATGTTACAAGCCAAATAAATACATATTGTGATCCTAACACGACTATCCAAAAACTAAGGCAAAGAAAATAAGAGAAAGCCTATGGCATTTTGCACACACTATGGAACTTCTTTGTGAGTGAGATCATATTTTGACCATCCTAACATTAATATGTTTGATCTAGTTGTGCTATAGGGACTTCTTTAACTGTGAGAGTGCAGGGGTTGTGTTGTTAGATTGCTTATTTGTTTGGGAAGTGTACTTTGTATATGCCTATTTGTCTGTTGCTAATGTAATGCCATCACTTAATTTTTGTGTGCCACATTATTGTAACTAATTGATACATGATTGAGTTTGAAAAAGATAAAATAAGAGAGGGTAACATATTTTGAGCATAGATTGATAGACCGTCTGCCAAAGGTATCTTAGGATCTTCCTAGTTAAGCATTATTTATATTTTTGTTTTGTGTCTTTACCGTAGGACATACAAACGTTCTATGTTTAGGGTGTGGATATGCCATAGTTTCATGGCATATTTAATTGTTAAGATGACAAAATTCTATATCTACTTAGGTTGTTTTATTGGATATGATGTGTATTTTATGTATGTTATAGGAAGATTAGGTTAGAAGTGGTGCTTGACTACAAAGAGGATGAAAAAGCTCTACAAAATGGAAGTACTGGTCAGATTAAGAGTTGTGTAGTCACCTTACGACTCATATCCAAAATCGTAGTGCTAATAGTTGTAAGAACTTAGCTGAAAAAGTTAAGTATAAATTGACTATGACTCATAAGGAATTACTATGAGTCATGGTGTGCAACCGTAATGTGAACAGAAGCCAAACTTGAGTAAAGGAGCTAAGTAAAGACTAACCACAACTTTTAAGGAGTGACTACGAGTCGTGGTGTGAAGATGTACTAAGAAAAGTACGTAGTGTCCTAAGTATCGATGCTCCAATGGTGATGAGTAAAAACCATGAGTCATAATAACTGACTACGTCTCGAGGTAAGGAGTCATAATGATAACAAAATCAAGCATCCTAAAGATTAAAAGCTACTGGGGTGACTATGATTAGAATCATACGACTCATAAAGTGACCCTACGATTCATAACCACTGAAGCCTTAAATGAGCTACTACAGTGGGCAACGAGTCATAACTAAACCTAATGACTCATTGCTAGAGGCGTGACCACTGCGACCTGGTTTTCTAAATTTTTAAATCAGTTTTCTTTATTATTGCAAGATACTATAAATACCTAAGGGTTATTCCTTCGTTGTATTACATACTTTTGATATTTTTCACATACATTGACTTCTTAATACTTGATATTTTTGTTTCGAAGTTTTTGACATCACAATTAATTGGAAATTTTGGATTTGATTCTCTTCATTCTTGTTCAATTAATCAAATGTTTTCTTCTTTAAATTTGATGGATTGTTGCATAACCGTGAGCGAACAAAATCCTTAACAAGGGTTGGAACCCTAACACTTTGACAACATAGGAGAAGTAGGAGATTCATCTAGATTACTACGATTGTATGTATTGTAATCCTCTTCATTTTAATTATCTGCTGAGCTACTGCAGAAGCTTAGTAATTTCCTATATTAGAGATCATTCTCACAAAGGAGTTCGACATTGAGAAAAAGGGATTATGATAGTGATTCGACGCTATCAACCCTCATCTAATCAACTTGAGACCTAAAAGCTGATAGTTGTACTGGGTTAATAACAAGGGATAGAAAGGTAAAATCCTGAGACTTACAAGGTGAAGGGTGAGATTTATCGACACATTCACAAGATAGTTGATAATACATATCTTGTTATACTTTGCATGCAGAGCAATGGGATAGGTGAATTAAACATGAGAATCACTTGGAGTTGGAAGCCAGAGGGTATACAATCCTAGTGTTCATCTTCTATTATTTATAACCTAAAGCACTTAACTTCAGTTTTGTGTTACTGCGACTTAAAAAATCCCCCTATTAACTTTTTTCCCTACCCCTAATTTCATCAAGTTTGAGATATAATTCCACGCATTAACTGTGGGTTCGACCCCAACTTGGTTTGGGTTACTATATTGGACATCGATCGCAACCTATTTCTTTGTAGGTTAGTTTTGGGTGACATCAGTTATACAGTATCTAAATTCTTAAATGAGTAGTTATTTGATGATTACTTACCTGAGAAAAGCGTAAATTCTTCTGATATTTAAGTAATAAGTGAGAAAATTATAGTGAAAAATTTAGAAAAAATAGCCAAAGAAGATTCATGTAATGACCCTTCCAGTCATTTTCCATAACTCATTTTATTTTCACCATTTGATCTTCTCCATAACTACTCCAAGACATTTATGACTTGCTGGGACAGGCCATTCAGTTACTGAGCAGTTCGTTTGATTTTTTGGACCAATTTCGTATTTAGAAGTCTCATTGGTCCAAATGGCCATCGAGCCAAAATTTTAGTAATATGATCTCGAATGCAAATTTTGATTGTGCCAGCAGCTCCAGAATATTGATACAAGGAGAGGTAGACCTTTGGTTCAGTTCCTAATACACCCAAGCTTATTTCAACCTATTGGTCAAAAATTATAAAATTTGAAAATAAGGGTGTGGATCCATATTAGGCCAAAATGATCTCGGTTGAAAATCTAAATTTTCAATGCATTCAAAACATGAAATTTATTATTGGTACATGTTTATTTGCAAAAATCAAATTCCAAATAATTCTCGATGCATTATATGTTGCTGGTATTGGTGCCATGAGATCGCACAAAGATCTTTATGATTGTGCCATGGAGATTGAGTCAAGGCACATGGAGATCATAGCATGGTGATCATAGTCCATGTGACGATGATCGTAAAATCTCTCTGCTTGAAAGGTCTATAAATAATCCTAAGTGGTGATTTTGGCCATTATCCTTAAGAGCTAAAAATCCTAAATAGGTATGATAACTAGAAATTAAGTTGTGTTGGAGACTTAGGAACTTAATTATATTATTATCTGATTCAAGGTAAGTATCCTTTAAATTGTTGGAGAATTTCCTTGGTTTTGACCCAAAACCCTAATATAGCTTAGGGCTTGATTTTAGACCAAAATTTGCTTGGTTTTCACCTATTTCTTAAGGGTTATGATTCTTTGTTCATGTATTCATAAATATGTTGTCCATAAGTGGAGACCTACTTGGGGTTTTTTGTGTCATTTTTAGACCCAAAGCAGAATGGTGCAATATAGGTATCGTTATTCTTGTATTGATGAGTAGATTAGATTTTGATAGTGTGATGGCATTTTAGGGATTGTGAAGTGAATATGGGCATGTATGAATGATGTAAGGTTTTACTATTCATCTTTAAAGTAGGCTTTTGTCTACTCTTCTTCGTAAGATGATGCGTGATACATATTGTGTGTGAATGTGAATGTTAGTTTTGATAGTTAGTAGAATAACGTAGTCTTTGGTATTGAAGATGGGGATTAGATGAAGGTTTTATACCCTTAAGGTGAAATGCTTAGTAACTTTTAGAACCCTTTTTTGCCCTCTCCCTAGATTAGACTTGTTTGTTGCATGGATATGATATAATGTTAGGTTCGTGATATGGTTTAAGTGTTGGAACCTTGGTTAGTGACCTTGAAATTGTAATATTGATATAATTGACTTAAATACCTATGTTTTTAGATGGAATTACTATCTTAGGATTGGTTGTCTCTAACTTGATATCTAGAAGTTGAACTAGATACGTTATCCTAGTTTGGGGCATAGATTTTCCTAAATATGGAAATAGAGGATTAAAAGTAGGTTAGTCCATCCCACTTAAGCCTAGACTTGTTTTAGCCCTTGTATAATTAAATATATGTCTTTCTTTAACTTTTACTTTGTATATTGACCAGTGATATACAGTATAGTATTGAGATTTATGAGTATGGTTCGGATAGGATCATTCATCCTTGATATCTTCTTAGCTTAGTATCTTAGTTTCTTAAACATGAATAGGATAAATATCCTTATAATCCCATTGGATTTGTTATATGGTTACTAGACTCTTAGGTGTAGTTTTCCATTCTTTTTATATGTTATATATAAATATCTATTTTATCTTTGGAGCTTAATTGTTAGTTTTATATTGAGTAATATTTATTTGGTACTCATACTACACTTCTGTAGCCCATTGATCATGGTATAATTTATTGATATTGATGTGTATATTGTGCAAAGCAGCCATGGTTGAAAAGTTACAGTGAGCTCCTAACATTCAAACTACTACTTACCACCCTCTTATATATTAGACTTGTCTCTATAGTGCATTTGTTGATAAGTTGTATCAGTGTAATTCCTTTGATATTTCTCTTTTATACTTTTATTATATTAGAAGATCTTGTACTGATACTACTAGGTTTTGAGATTATATTATGTCTTTTCTTCTTTATTTAATATATTCCTCCATTCTTTTCTTTATATATTTGGTAGTCCATTACTAGCAGTTTTGAAATACGGGTTTGGCTTACCTACTAGAGGGTTATAGAATATACCATCATGACTTGAGAAATTGAGTTGTAAAAAATTGGTATCAAGGCCTAGGTTTCATCAATGTATTAGTACAAGAGCAAAGTGTTAGTAAAGTCCTGTGGATCAGTGCGGAGACACCCATAACTTATCTTTGGGAAGGTGCGGGGATTTTTTTAGGAAATTCACTTCTTGACTCCTTTTTGCATGTCCATATTACTATGAAAATTAAACACATTCTTTAACTCTATTCTATCCTTGAAGTACGATATGACATTGTCTACAGATGTGGATGAGAATTTAACATGTGTTTCTAGAGTTTTAGCATAGCGCTGGACTAGAGAGTTAGAGATGGATATCTCTTCAGCAATAGCCAAAAGGATTTTGGGTTAGCTTAGGCTCTAGTGGAGCGATTACTTTGCCCTTTGAGGTACAACATTAGGAATTTGAGTCAGGTTACAGATCTCTCATAGTCATGGATAACATGCGAGCCATTGAATAGTTCTTTGGCTAGATTTGGATTTATTGGTGCTCATAAGGGTCTTAACTAGTTTCTAAGTATGATATTGGTTTCTTGAGTAAGTCTGACATTTTTCTATGCTATATTTTTCTGAGCCAGACATGGTGTATGGATATATTAGAGGACCAGCATTACCACTCTACTTAGCGTCAGAGCATATGATAGTAGTTAAGTCTTTCTTTTCTCAGCTTTTAATTAGATAAGGTCCAGGAAAAGAGCATATATTAAGACCTATAGGGGTGGTGACAAGAGGATATGTAATTAATATAGTGCTATTAGTGTATCTTTCAAGAGCTTGTTTTGGTTATGGAAAGATAAGAAATTGGTTTAGAGAGTGCCCTAGATGTGAGTTAGTGATCAGACAGAGTTAATATGTATTTCTTGCCAGCCTAGAGTTTCTAAGATAGGTTATGATTGCGAAAAAGATGGATATTCTAATAAAGTATGCCCTTAGTGTTAGTTGGCAAGTGATTTAGGCTTAGTTCGTGTTGCTCGCTAGGATTAGAGCTTTAAAAGTTTGTTACTTTTGCAGAAAGATCTATTACTGGTCTAGAGAATGTCCCCGACATAGGATTTCTAGTTATATTGGCTTATTCAGATTAACTGTGTGATATGGTGACATCGCTAGTTAGAGATAGTACACTTGGCACCTTAGCTAATGATTTAGCCAGCTGGTCTGAGATTGAACTCCTTTAGATTTATTCTCTCTATGCCCGTCAGGTATGTAATTCTGTATTTCATGATAATAAGGTGCTTTTATTTCTCATATTTACCCTTTTATTATGTGTATTGGGTTTTTATAACCATTAATAATTACATGCTTTTATAAGTTGATATTGGTTATTGTGTGCCTTATTATTGAATTCATAATTATACTACTACTCCACGATTTATTTCTTTTTGTAGTGGATGAAGTAGATCTGTATTAGCATTTTCCCATGCGGGTGTAGATTTTGGGGTTGAGTCCCATTTATCTTGGCACATTGTTCTTATTATAGGCCTTGAGTGGTGCATGATATTGATATTCATTTTGATACTGCCTATTCATTATATTAATATTGATATTGTTATTTCTTATGCTATCACTGGTTGAGGTTATTGGTATTGTTTGATATTATTACTTGATATTATTGATCCTTGCTGGTAGCTGTTTGGACTAGTATAATCTAGTTAGAATTTTATTTTCTTGTGATTCTTATTTGATGGCTTGAGTAGATATAGACCAATTTGATGATTTGTTTCCCTAAAGTGAAGCGAGGTTGATTGTTTTCCCTTTTAGTTAGCTGTGTTAGATTGATTTAGGGATGTATTATGGTATCAAAGGCAAGTTATCATTTTGTGGTTCTGTTTGGTTCTAGAATTAACAATTTAGTCATATTTCTATCATTGAGTTTGATATTTTTAGACTTGCCTCTTGGGTTGCAAAGGTTTTAGTATTGAATATCCCTTTTTATTTAGGTCATTTCTGGTGTTCACCAGTTTGGGTCCATTCTTCATTTGTGGCTATTTTATCACATGCTAATGATTTTGAGATTGAGCTTAAGATAATGTGGATTCATCTCTTAGACTTATTGGGTTCTTTCCTTAATGATGGTTTGCCCTTGTTATTAGTGTGGAGATCAGATACTTCTTTCTTGCTATGATATGGTTTTATCTTAAGTGGAGTTGAGAAGTCAGAGACAGGTGGCCTTTCCTGTGATTGCTTCTTGAGTTGGAAAATTAAAAGTTCTTCATCTTGAGTTGCTGATTTTCTGGTGGTGGTCTTGACTTCGACCCTAGTTTTGAGATTAGTATATTTCTTCTTCAATGATGTGATTCCTAGGTGGATTTAGGGAATCCCCATTCCATAGTTTGCTTGGCCTAATGAGGCTTGGTGGATTTTTTCTCCTTGATGATAAGTGTCTATTGCTATTCTTTCCTAGATGGAGTATTGGATTAGTTGGTTGTTGGCAACAAGTTACATTTCTTCAAGTCTCGAGAGTTTTGCCACTAATAGTAGGGTTTGAAGCCTCGGGGATTTTTAAGTATGTTCTAATAGTTAATGCCTTCCAGCAGATATAGAGTGGGTTCTTTGGATTCCTTAGCCGGTGATTTATCCTTCGAGATGGTTTCTGTTCTGTGGCTATAATCTATGCCTTCTAACTAATGTAACATTAGTTGTTATATTCCAGTTGATTGTTTATCCTTGTAGTGATTTTGTTCTTCGACTATGTCTCGATTGTTGCTTGGTATGATTTAGCTTGGATATATTAGATTTAGATGCTAAAGTTGATTTGAATGGTTGGAATTTGTACAAATTTAGTGGCTCAGTTTTGACTTGACGCCTTAGAATAGTGATTTGGAAGTTATGATAAATTTGGAGCATAGTTGCCTACTCATCTTCAGGTTTGGTTTGGGTAGTTTAGATTGATCGATTTATCCTTGGTGTTAAGATTTTAGCTTAGAATTATGAAGTTTGTGTGCAACCTTTGTTTTAGATTTATCTCAGTTCGAATTTCATTTATAGGCAAGTTGATCCTTCTTTGTGGTTACCTATTCGGCCTTTTTTACTTCAGATGGATTATAGTTGTTAAGTATCATATGATAGCCTATGAGCTCAGCATTTGTTCTTTCTGCTTTGACCTACAGATTTTAGTCTACTTTAATAATTCCGGATGATTTACTCAATAGGAGTGGTATGCTCAAGTTCGATTCAGTATGGTTTCATTCTTGGTTAATGGGCCCATAGAGGATCATTTAGTGATGATTAGTACGCCTTGATATTCTTGATTTCAATTTGATTACCATTCGGACTAGTTACAACATTGACATAGATTGCATTCCTTGAATATCTTTATTTGTTTGCCCAAACAATACCTTATGAGATTATTCTCATGTTTGCTATTTTGACTTTCAGCGGATCAACTTCCGTTCTTTGAGTTCTCTATGATGAGATTTCATTAACGAGACTTAGGTGATTTTTCCTCCTGGTTTGGAAAGGGTAGCAGGTGTGAAATGGTAAAAAAAGGTTATATTTAGATTTAGAGTTGGTGGTATGATTCATGTCTTGGGATTGTTTTTTGCTTGGATAAGCCTTTGTTGATATGTGTAAGTATAGAGATGGTATCAGTGTGTTAGGTTTTGGATTTGCATTCATCATCCTATTCGGTTCAGTTAAAGGCCAGTTAGTGGTTGAAGATAAGTTTTGACTGTTTGGAAGTGAAGTAAGGATGCTGGTAGAAAAAGGGGCTACCCGTGGTGAAATACCTTAGAAGTTTTCTCTCTTCATGGAGGTTATCTGGTAAGTTATGCTCTGAGCATGCGGGCCCAGTACCTCATACTTTTGATCTTTCGAGATTCTTTCTATCCATTGACTTTCAAGCATAAAAGTCCTTTTAGTATTGGATATTGTAATGACTTTTTCAGTCATTTTCCATATTTCTATTTATTTTTGCCATTTAAGCTTCTCTATAGCTACTCCAAGTCATTTATGACTTTCTGGGACTGACCGTTCAGTTACTGGGTAGTTCGTTTGGTTTTTAGGTCCAATTTCCTATTTAGAAGTCTTCACTGGTTCTAAATGACCAATGAGCAAAAACTTTAGTAATAAGATCTCAAATGCAAATTTTGACTATGCCAACAGCTCTGAAATATCTATTTTAGGCTAGGTAGACCTTTGTTTGGGTCCCAATGCACCTAAGCTCATTATAACCTATTGGTGGAAAAGTTGAAAACTTTTAAATATGGGTGTAGGGTCCACATTTGGTCTAAATAACCTTGGATTAAAAATCCATCTTTTCCAATGCATCTAGAACATCAAATTTAGTGTGGTTACATAGTTCATTTGCGAAAATCAAATTCCGAATGATTCCCGAGGCATCGTTGCAAACTTGTAAAAACTTCCAAGTTGCTAGTATTGGTGCCATGGTGATTGCACAAGGATCACCATGATCATGCCATGGCAGTTGCGATAAGGCCCTTAGAGATCGTGGCATGGCGATCACAGTCCATCTGATGGCAATCACGACATCTCTTTTCCTGAAGGATCTATAAATAGGCCCCTAAGACGTGATTTTGGTCATTTCCTCTTTATCTTTGAGATCTAAAAATGCTAAATGGGTATGATAATTCAAAATTGAGTTGTGTGGATGACTTAGGAGCTTGATTATCATCTATTACCTTGATTATCATCTGACTCAAGGTAAGAATCCTTCAAATTCTTGGTTAATTTCCTTAGTTTTGACCCAAAACCCTAATATAGCTTAGGGCTTGATTTTAACCCAAGTTTTCTTGGTTTACGCCCATTTCTTGACGGTTATGATTCCTTGTTCATGTATGAATGTAGGGTTGGCCTTGAAAATGTGTTTTCCATAAATGGGACCTACTTGGGGTTTTTGATGTCGTTTTTGGATCCGAAGCACAATGGTACAATATGGGTATCTGTATTCTCGTATTGATGAGCAGATTATGATTTTCATAGTGTGATGGAATTTTGGGGATTATGGCACGAAGATAAGCATGTGGTGAATGATGCAAGGTTTTGTCATTCGACTTTGAGGTAGACTTCTATCTATTCTTCTTTGTAAGATGATGTGTGATATATATTACGTGTGAATATGGATGTTAAGTTTTATTATGAATAGTATAACTTAGTCCAGGTGTTGAACTTAGGGATTAGATGAGGGTTTTAAACTTGTAAGGTGAAATGCTTAGTACCTTTTAGAACCTTTTTTTGACTTCTCCATAGATTAGACTATTTTATAGCATGGATATGATATAATGTTGGGTTCGTGATTGTGTTGGAATCATGGTTAGTGTTCTTAACATTAGTTGGGCTAGTCTAGTGACCTTGAAATCATAATTTGGATAGAATTGACTTAAATGCCCATTTTCTAGACGAAATTCCTATCTTACGATTGGTTGTGCCTTACTTGACATCTAGAAGTTGAACTAGATATATTAGCTTAGTTTGGGGTTTAAAGTTTCCTAAATATGGAAATTGAGGAATAGATGTGGGTTCGTCCGACCCACTTAGGTCAAGAATTGTGTTATCCTTTGTGGACTTAGTTACGGATGCTAGGCAAAGTTGGGACTATTGAGCCCTTAGAATAAGTTTATTTTGTGGCTTGGTAAAATATGATGACCTCCACTGGATTATGAATAGTGGCTTATGGCCATGATATTTTTCTAGAAATGATAACTAACCTTTAGAGATGCTATTTAATCTTATATATGATAATAGGCCTTTAGAGATGTTATTCCTCTTAGATATGATAATTGGCCTATAGGGATGATATTCCTCTTAGTCATGATACATGACCTATAGACACGAGATGTCTTATAGATGTGATCTATTTTATAGTTATAAGTTATGGCCTAGTGATATGTTATATCTCCTTCATGTGAGATGCCTTATTTATGATATGCCTCCTAGATGTGAGACGATTATAATTATGCTTCACGACCTATAAATGTGTTATGCGTCATGGTTAGGCTATGAATTATGAATACGAGATGTCTTACCAATATGAGTATTAATATTAGCTCTGGATACGTATGTGGGCCTAAGGCCGTGATTATGAAGTAATGATCATTACGTATACATTATTGGGCCCAAGGCCGTGCTATGATTGGAGTTGACCACCCGGGAAGTAATTGTCCTTTTAAAGAATGTAGTTGTAGTTTATGAATATATATATACATTTTTTTATATACATATCTCTCTGGTATGGGACGGAGGAAGATGTGGTATGACGTTTGTTATTCCAATGTTTGAATATTGGTGATGGCATACATAGATTCGGTACAGTAATGATCATTATTTCGGTAAATGATATGATTCTAGTTAAGTATGATATTATGACTATTCTTCCTAAGAGTTAAAAACCACTTTGCATCCTAAAAGGAAATTTCTTTACAATGATAACCGCCTAGCTTAATAATTAATATATATGTATAAAAGCGGTCAATAATGATTTTTAATGATTTGACCGAGATAGATTTTGGTCCATGAATTGACACTATTATTTAGTCCCAAAGATCACTCCAGGCACGAGATTTACGAACTTGAACTCTTTTTGCCATGACTTGAGTCTGTGCACCTACCATATATATACTTATTAATGATGTGATATTGATGTTGAATAATGAATTATGGAAATATACTCTACGCTACTTCTCTTTTCATGGTCATTTACTTTATCCCTCGTAGGGTTTGCTCTTTACTTTAGCCCTTGTGGGGCTTTCACTTTACTTTAGACCTCTTGGGCTCGCTTTCTTTTATATACATTGGTTTTGTATTATGATGATATGATGATACTCGACAAGGCTGGAGGGTATTATGATAATGTGATGATGCCCGGCAAGGCCGGAGGATATTATAATGATGTGATAATGCCCGATAAGGCAAAGGATATTATGATGATTTAATGATACTGGCAAGGTCGGAGGTTGATTATGAAGATGATGATGATAGTTATGATGGAGATGATTATGATGATGAGGTTGTGATATTGATTGTGTACGTTGCATTCATTCTTGCATATGCATCGCCTATCACCAGTATGCGTCTATGTCTATCAACTGGTATGGGATGCCTGCATAGATATGGGTGATGGCTATGACTTATGTTATTGTATACTATTTGAACCTTCTGAACCTGGGGCAGTGGGGGTATGCATAGGCTTGGTAAGATATTTGGTTGTCTAGAATAGCCGGTTACTCGCATTGTTATTGACATTGTTATTAACACTATTATTATCATTGTTATTATCATTTTAATGGCTAGTTTATGATATATTGGTCATTGATTTGGTATCGAGACTTGAGGTATGATTCTGTCCTATTTATCTTATGATTATACTTTATGCATGATCGTCTTATGACTAGGTATGTGAATCAGACTCGTGAATAGTCTAGCACAAGCTGCAGCTATGATTATGAGGTCTTGAATAGCTAGTTTGATAATCTAGATTGTACTTTGAGTAGACCTCAGTTATATACTTGAATATATATACATACCTAGCTATATGTAGCTATGGTGTTACCATATATCCCTTTCTCTCATTGATTCAGATTGTATATTCATTCCTTGGCATATTTATATATATGTCTTCCTTCCACTTTAACTTTGTATGCTGCCTAGTAACATATGGTATAGTGTTGAGATATCTGACTATGGATGGAATAGGATAGTTGATCCTTGATATTTTCTTAGCCTTAGTAGGTTAGGCTCTTGAACTTGAATAGGATAGAATATCCTTATTGTTCCAATGGCTTTTTTATATGGTTGCTGGACTCTTGGGTGTAGTTTTCTATTTTGTTTATATGTTATGTATATCTTCCATATCCTTAGAGATCAGTTGGCAGTTCCCTACTGAGTACCATCGTTTGGTACTTATACTACAATTATTCAGCCTGCAGATCATGGTACGGGTTATTTCCATTGATGTGTACATCGTGCAGAGCAACCATGGTTTGGAGACTTAGAGTGAGCTGTTGACATTCGGAGTACTACTTACCTCCCTGTTATGTATTAAACTAGTCTCTTATGTTGTATTCAGAGATAAGTTGTATCAGTGTAATTCCTTTGATATTCACTTTTGTACTCTTATTATATTACAAGCTCTTTTACTTATACCATTAGGTTTTGAGATTATATTATGTAATTGCTTTTTTATTTCATTATTCTGTTGTTCTTTTCTTTATATATTTGGTAGTCCGTTACTAGCCGTTTCGCATATGGGATTGGTTTGTCTACTGAAGGATCATAGTAGGTGCCATCACAAACTGAGAAATTGGGTCGTTACAAGTCTCAAAATAGAAGAAGTGGTACTAGTGAAGGGACACCTTCTGCTTCCCCGGACTTCAGTTTTCTAGTTCACTTACCCAATCCTAAGTGGAATGAGACACCTTTATCTCTTTTCCTTCAACAACATATAGTAGATACTGATAAGGATGATGAACAATAACAATGGTTTTAAGCTTAATAAGTCTGCAAGGAAATGCCTCTTTACATAGCAAGGGACCAAGAACAATGTCCATTATACTTGGGGTACTACTAGGAAAGTTATGGAGGATGCTATTAGGGAAAATAAGGCTAGTACTACTAGGAAGTTAAAGTTAAAAGTAGAGGTCTATTGTGGAAGATGAAGTTCCATTAGAGAAATTTCTAAATCTTGATGAAGAAGAAAATGATAATGTTATGAATAATGATGTTATTCGTGTTGTAGCACTATGGAGGAGAAGGTTCTATCAAAATATCCCTCTAGGGAACCCACAACAATCAAGCAAACCAAAGTCAAAGGCTACCAAAAAAGAGTATAGCTTTAGGATTCAAGAGAATAAAAGTGACAATCCAGATGTTGAGAAACCTGGTACATATGAGAAATCTTACAAACAGATGAAAATAATGGTAAATAGTGTACCAGTTGGCAAGTGTAATACCCCACAAAATCCAATGCTTAACTCAGTCCTTTTAAGCTTGTTAAGGGGTCCCAAACTTAAAATTCTAGCTCAGTATTCAGACTTAGTGTTATTTTAGCCTTTGTAAGTTGGAAACTCTATTTCGTGACCTTTACGACCATTAAATGACGACTTTAAGTTGATTCATGATCAACAATGTCAATAGGTATTCTCGAACGAGTTTTGGATTTTTCGAACATCATTTGAAGAATGTTTGGGAGTCTAGTCCAGTGTATCGATGCGATCTCGACGCGTTGCATTGCCCATTCCATTGATGAATATTTTCCCCTAGCTCTCAGTGCAAATTCTAGTGAACCGATGCAAACTCGATACGGTGCATTGTCCATTACATCAATGCAAATGACGCAATACATTCGATCTGCGTGTCACTAAAATAGTTTTTGGTAATTAAAAACAGCATCCAGAGGGGTATTTGGGACATTTTCCCCACATTGACCCATCCCCTAAAATACAAAATTCAGCCCCCACAAAGCAATTTACACTCTTTTCTCTCAAATTGCTCTCATGAACAAAACCTTAGAACATCAATTTCAAGATTAATTCTCAAGAACACTCCCTCAATATTCAAGAATTTAATTGCTAAGGTATGTGAAGTGTTCATCCAAGGGGTTCCTTCCACCCTTGGAGTCTGCGAAACTATTTTTAAACTTCAAGTGTATTGATTTCATGAATTTTATGTTGGGTTTGATTATATTCGTGATGATAATGATTAATTAGGTTCTAAATCCATGTTTCACTACAAGTTTCATATGGAATTAGTTGATATGTATGTAGTATCATGAGAATTCATGTTAAACCCTTGAATGTGTGAAATTGAAATTGAAGTTATGATGCCTACATGTTTTTTAGTATAATATGCAGAGATTGTGTTCTCCAAGTGCTTGAAAAATTGCTCATGTGAACTTAAAAGAGGAAAATCATGTCATGCTAGCTTACATACAAGTAATATCATGCAAGTGTTTGATATAATGTCTCTATGAATGAGTTATGAACAAGTGCACATGGTTATGCTTTTCAATACCTAAAAAATTAGCTGTTTATCTAGAGCTATGGTAGTTAGATAGCAGCCTCAGTAGTGTCACGAACAGTAGTACTCAAAAATCAGTCATAGTTCTAGTACAGTATACTGTTCAGACCTCAGTAAACTTAGTCAGTTAACAGAACTCCGTAGTATTTGTTCAGTTAATAGAATTCAGTAGTACTCCGTTAGTTAACGGAACTCATTGGACTCAGTTCAGTTCGGTTAGATAGTATAATCAATAACAACTCAGTCAAGCTTAGTACCAACTAAAAATCAGTTCAGTGTTTATTCAGTTGGGATGGGGGCATTCCTGTCAGCATAGGGTTTGACCCTTAGTAATAGTCCCTGCGTTACAGAACTACGTAGCCAGTGTAGGTTGAGATATCTTCCTATCAGACTAGGTTGATATATCTCATACGAGTTTTTCTGCTAGTGAGGGTTGACAAAAGAGCTTCCTATTAGAGAAGGTTAACTCATAGCTTGTCTTTACTCATGGCACGGTACTGACACCCTTCCAAATGGGGTTACAGGTTGGACCCCAAATCAGTTCAGAGAAGGGGCATGTCGGTTAGATAATTACCTCCCACAGTTTCAGTTTCAGATTCAGCCTCAGTATAAACTTTGTTCAGTTCTACAAATTCACGACTGTCAGACACAGCCACCCAGCTCAGTATAGAACTTAGTTCAGTTCTACAAAATCAGGACTGTCATAAATAGTTACTCAGTTATCAGTAATTCAGTATCAGTAAACTTAGATATCAGTAAATCAGTATTCCAAACTCAGCATCCAGTGTCATCATGACCTCAGTTATAATTTATGTATTTCATGCATATACTTTCATTCAGTTATACTCATGTTATTTAGTCAGTATTGTTCATTCATATGAAACCATGCATCTCAGCCTACCTCCCTTGGATATCAGTACATTCAAAGTACTGACGCATACCTTTCTTCTGCACTATGATGTCTTATATTATAGGTTTAGACGTAAGGGCTCCCGATCATACTTAGCAGCCCGATCCATCAGCAGTAGACTAGTGGTGAGTCCTCATTATTCGAGGACAGATTTATTATTATAGTATTTTAGTACTCAGTTTATTTCAGTAGTCAGAGTTAGTTGGGAACTTGTCCCGCCAACTCCTTGTTCAGACAGTAGAGGCTTTTTAGACTAGAGTATTTATAGACAGATGTTCAATTTTGGTATGGATGTACCGTACTTAGTATTTACTTACAGTTTTGAACCTTATGGAAGATTTCTGCCTAATTTCCGCATAATTACAGTATTACTATTCAGTTATTGCAGCAGGTACCAGTCATGGGTTAGCTTGTGGTCTTTTTGGATTATGAGCACCGTGTAGTGTCCGGGGTACATACTCGGGGTATTTCAGAAAGGGATGCGTTATAAGTAGAGGGATAACACAAAAGAACATTATTACGAGGACAAAAAGACAATTCTAAAAAAATAAAAGGTATCATTAGGAAGAGTATTTATTTAGATATTGCTGAACTGTATAGTATAGAAGATTTTGTTAAGATTGTCAAGTGCCAAGAGTGGAGTTATCTCTTCACTCCACCTGTTCTCAACTTTCATAAAAATAAAGTAAGAGAGTTTTATCATGAACTATTTTTTCTCATGGATATGAAATCCTCTTGATAAAGCTATGGAAGTTCATCTCGATAAAAAGATACTTAGGCATATTTTGACGTACCAACTAAAGGGATCAAGTCTATTGAGGACGTGAGGGCCTCTAATAAGTTCTTGGAATTTATTGTCAAATTGGATGACCTCAACACTGAGTGCCTATTTAAAAATCAACTCAAAGTTGAGGATCAATTGGTATGTGATTTGGTGAACAAAGTTCTTCTTCCTTGCACTAAGAAAGGAAAATCATTGTTATTGCTGACCTATTTCTCATAGAGGCTCTATCACGTACAAAGCCATAAGTCTTCCTATAATCGTGTTGGAACATATGAAAACGGTCATAAATGTGATGAATTGTAGACATGGTCTAGATTAAGGTTTTCTGCTCAACCAGTCTTTGAATTCTTCTAAGACCCCTATGAATAAAAAACTATTGGGTCCAAAAAAGAAATGTTTACCTTGAATACCCTAAAGGACTATAAATTCATAAAGAATAAAGGTGATATTGGGTCCAAGTCTATGGTTTCAGATCTAATTTTAGTTCTAGAGAAAATGACTTGTAAATTAAAAAACATTAGTGGATTTCTTGCACAAAAGGATGTTGAGATTGCTCGTTTGAAGGCACTTTTGCAGCAAGCCTCCTCGTCTTTTAGTAAATGACCTGGTTCTCCTGCTGATCTTAAGCAAGAAAATGATCATCTCAAGTCCAAATTGTAGTAAGTGACACAAAAGCTCATTCAAGCCTATGACGCCTCAAATGAACACTTCACTCTGTTGCTTCAACAATTTTCTAAGCCACCCCTTCCCCATGGTTCCTCCTACTAAGACACCTCTTTCTTATTATTTTCCTTTTATTTTTCCTTCTTTATTTTCTGTTGTTCAGTGTACCTATTTTGTCTATCCTTTTGGTTTTCATGTCACAAGTTAATTGATAATTTTTAATGTGCTTACTTGTGTTGTTTGTGATGTTGTAACTAAATGAATTATGAACTCATATTTAAATGTGTAGATTGTCTTCCTTTCCTTTATTATCTCATCTTATTTATATTAGTTTTGAACAAGTGGCTATGAGTTAACCTTTAATGCTTTATGCTTTACTTGGTTTATTGTTCTTAATTTTTATGATGTTAAGAGAGTAAAGACATGCTGATAGACAAGGGGAACTATAAAAAGGATCTAATAGATAGGGGTAATTGAATTAGGAATCTAATAGATAGGGGGATCTGAATAAGGGATTTAGTAGATAAGGGAAATTGAATGAGGGATCTAATAGACAAGGGGAGCCGTATGTTGATAAACTTTAAAAAAGAGAAAAAGTTATCATTTTCAAAAATGGAAAAATATTTTATTTATAAGTTTTGATGATTGACAGCCTCATAAGGAGACCTGGTTCAGTGAAATGTATTATATTGGTGCTCAGTTGTACAACTGTACAATGTACCTTTTTCAAGTTGGTTGGTGGTGTAAAGTTGCAGCAGTCATTTTTGTACTCAACCAATAGCTTCTCTCTGAGGTTTTTGCCTCTCTGTTATATAAGGAGATTTGCAAAAACCTAATTTTTTCATCCAAGATAAAGTCATATATTTTTTTCTCTACAAAAGCAGACATTGCTCTCTATAGTCAAAGCCTTATTAATAATAAAGGATCTACTCGAGTTCATCTCAAGTTACTTCTTATGTCCTATTATTTTAATTCTTTGTATTTTATTTCTCACTGTAAGCCTACCCTTGTGTGTAAAGGTTGTGTAGGCATTTTAGTGAGAATTTCTATTGTTGTATGAAAGATGTATCAATAAGAGATAGTTGATCATTTAGGCTAGACTTAGTTGTGTCTGTATCAGCTAGAGTTAGATGGCCAAACAAGTCAACGATAAAGTTATTATGTTATTGTAGCCTTGTAAATAGAGTTGTTACAGAGGAGTAGGGATTAAGAGTTTAATTCTTAGAATTACAAGAGTTTGTAATCAACATTACTTGAAGATAGTGAGGTTGTTAAGAAATCCTATGAGGTAGGTTGTTGTTTTACTCACATGATGAAGGAGGTTTCTACATAAATATCTTGTGATATTTATTATTACTGTTTTTATTGTTGTTCACTGTTCAACTTATGTCTCTATGTCAATGGAGCTAATCCCTTGATGTGTGCTGAACTCATACAGGCCAACAAAAGTACTTAACTAGGTAACATTCTTCTCCATATAACATACCAGTGCAATCATCACTCTTAGACTTGCCTTTAAAATTTAATGATACTTTTTTGTCTCACAAAAATTCGATTACGAGCGTACATTTTGTTCGTCATATGCCAATATGGTGAACTTTATACAAAGAAACAATACTGACATTCAATCGTTATAACATACTCGGTCCCTTTAATCCTCAGTTGCTTTATTTTTTCTTACAAAAATGAACCCATATAGGGTACTCCTGTAACTTAAGCCTTATGGTTTATAGATTCGAGAGCTTAAAGAACTATTACATCACGTGGCGTACAGACTAAAAAAAAAATTGGAGTCTCTGTCACATTTCTAAGTTGTGATTATCTTTAAATAATCTATCCGTTTCGTATTAGTTAATTTTTTTGTATAAAAATATTTATTTTAATTTATTAGTTCAAGTTTTCAAATCAAATGCATTTTATATATTTATTTTTCATTTTATCCTTGATAGAAATACTAAATACATCCATAGGTTTTAAAATTATTGTATGGTGCATATATGATCTCAATTCTTAAAATCAAAATTAATAATTATTACTAGTTTATTAAATGATCAATGTTCTATGCGTAATGCATAGTAAAAAATAATATATACCAAATTTTAATATTTAATCATTGTATTAATTATCGCACTCTAAAAAAATATATAAGGGTAAATATGTAAAATATATCTCTATTTATTAATTTCTTAATGATTATACTAAATTTAGAATTGTCAACTAATATGAAACAGAGGAAGTAATGTAAATGTTAGCCATACTATAGGTAGCAATCCTAAAAGTAATTAGTTGGTGCTTTATTTATTTCTTTTTCTTCTCCAATGTAATCGAGAACCTATATACTTTATCAAGTTAAGAAAGAATTAATTATTATTTTTATAAAGTTTTATCACTAAATAATTAATTTGTAAACTATTTGAAGTATTTTATGAAAAAATAAAGTAGAGAAGAACAAGAATAAAAAGAGAAGAGAGAGTGATTTTTATTTCTCTTGAGGATTCTCTTGGGATATTTACAATAAAAAAATCCTACTATTTATAGGAAAAATTACTTCTAGTTTTTCTTTAAAAGATAGATATTTCATATCCTGATAGCTATCAACTAGATCTTGATAAATTTTATCTATATTCTTGATAGACATTCACTATAATGTAAATACATTTAGAAAACTCTCCCTTGAATGTCTAATTGATAGATAATGTGCCTTTTTAAAACCTTACTAGAAAAAATCTAATGGAAAAAAATCTAGGGAAGGAAAAAGAGTACAAATCTTAAACAATATGCATATATGTTGCCTCATTAAAAACCTTACAACTAAAATTCGGTGGGATAAAATCTCGTAAGGGAAAAAGAGTACAACGCTTATTAATCCCCCTTAATGAGATCACCTTTGAACCATTGCATCCCGATCTTGTGCACTATCTTCTTAAAAGTTGCAATTGGAAGAGACTTGGTGATAAGTCAGCCACATTGTCACTTGAAGAAATCTATTGCACGTTAATATCACTATTCTTTTAAAGCTCAGGTATATAGAAAAGCTTTGATGAAGTGTCCTTCATTCTATCTGCTTTTATGGATCCTTCCTTAATATGTGCTATGCATGTTGAGTTATCTCTGTATAAAATTATGGGTACATTGTCACATTTTAAATCATATTTTTCTCGAATGTGATGTATTATGGACCTCAACCATATACATTCTCGGCTTGCTTCATGAATAACTATTATCTCAGTATGGTTCGATGAAGTATCTAGAAAGACTGCTTTATAGATCTCCAAGATATGACCGTAACACCACATTGGACACAGTCTTAGTGAGATCGAACTTTATGCAGGTCAGATAAGTACCAACGTCAGCATGACCAATAAGATCGGGCTGTAATCATTAGAATAAAATAAGCCATATCGATAATATCTTTGAGTACCGTATATGTGTTTGATCTCATTTCGATGTCTCTAGTAGGATCAGAACTATACCTTGCAAACAAATTAATCAAAAAGGCTATATCATGCCTTTTAGGATTTGCAAGATACATGAGTGCACAAATTACGCAAAGATATTGTACTTCATATCCAATTCAAATTGGTATATTTCTCATTTTAGCAAATTATCTATTGCTTTTGCAAACTCTCCAAGGGTTTCAATAATTTTCAAGCTATAATCTTATACAATATAAGGATTATATATTAGTTTTCTGGAAACTTTTATATGCTTCAAACATTTTAAATCCTTAAAAAAGTTTTCATATAAATTTTGTCAAGTGACAATATTCAACATTTCATGAATGACATCTTCAAGTATCTGCACTGCAAATAAAATCAGTTTTATACTTATCAAAATGCATCCTTTCACGTTACTTGATAAATGTTTCTATGTCAGTATATTTTGATAAACGTAGAATTCAAATCCTCATAATATTTTATAATATTGCGCCAATATTGTATCAAAGATATCATTAATGATATATAATTTCGTATCGGTTCACAGTGTGACATAATATTTTGAGGTCTCATCACTTCATTATTTATAGGTACATGAACCTCTCATAAGGTTTGATGAAGTGTTATGTTGTAGACTATTCAAGAGCGCATTGTCTTCTTATTATGATTATTTGCTCCTTATTCTTTTCAAGAATTATTTCATTTGAAACTGATTGGTCTACCAAGCTTCATACAAACATAGACTTTGTCCTTTAGGAACACAAAATAGGAGTACTTGCAGCTTAAATATGAGATGCTTTCGGTATTTGACTTGACTTATCTTTTGAGTGAGGATATGATGATAATTACTAACATTTTTCATAGTTGCTTATAATCTTCCCCTTAAGTTAGAAAGACTAACATACATCCTTCATCTTTTTTGAGGAATCCATCTTTGTGCATCATGATATATTTATTAGTCGTATATTGCATATCAAAACTATTAGATGGACAATGTATGGTTCGTGACTCGAAACCAACTTTGTGGGGGAATCAATGATAATTAATTGATTTAATGCATACAAGTACTTGTGTATATAATATTTCAAACCAACACAAGTAGCATTGTTCTTATTATCAGTGGTTCAACTATTTATCGAATACATTCAATGTCAAATCAGTAGTATCAAGAAAAATAATCTTGATTACACAATTTGAAAATTATGCACTTAACTTAGTTTTATTGAGAAAGCAAATTTATGAATGTCAAGTTACAGGTTGACAATAAATGTACATATGATCATCTTATTTCGATGCATCTTAATAGATCACATGATGGGTGAATAAGCCTTTATAACGTTTTATACTTATCAGATTTTAAGAGATCCAATCCAAAAATGGGTTGGTCTAACCAACATATAATGAGAACAAACAACTTTAAAATAAATAAAGCATTTTTTAATTTTTCAATATATGTTCAATACTCAATATGCACATCTTTGGGATGTCGCAATCGTTCATGTCAATTTATGAACTTTTATTCTAGGAAACTCCAAGTTTACCATGACATGTACCTTTTGTTTTAGTAAATTTTAGATTTACTATTACATGAATTAATTTCAAATTAACTACTTTTAAAGTAGATTTCAAAATAACTCTTCTCAATTATTCAACATCTTTCAGAGGTGAGTTGTGATACTATCACAATTAAGTGCACGTTTGTATTACTAAGCTTCTCATTCCCCAGAAATGGAATATAATCATGCCTTAAGCCTATCAAATTATAATAGCTTGTAACCTCTTTTAAGATATTGCTAATTCAGGATAAAATCGAGGCATACATATGGTTATAATAAGTTTGTAAAAATATTATCACTTTTGATGATAATTATCATATTGCCCCTTCAGACTTATATCCGTGCATTCAATCACCTGTCTTCTTTCAGACATATTATGCACTGCTGCCACATTCCCTTCAAGAATGGAGTAAGTTGTCATATTTCCGACTTATTACATATTGCTACCATATTCACTTCATGAAGTGGAGCATATTCAATGGGTTAGATTTCACGACTTTTCACCACATGCCCAATATTTTTTCTTAGCCATCATAATATCATCAATATAGTGTATTGAGATTCAAACTCCACGTCTTATCCATATATAGGCGTTTTAAGTATAAATTGAGATGAGTTAAACCCAACATCTTGTCATCATAATGCATCAGGACTCTAACCCAATGTCTTACTATTTTGATGAGATGAGATGTAAATCCATCATCATACCTTTTAACAATATTATTCTTCAAGAAAAAATTTAAGGCATATATAATTTAGAACCAATTAGGTTTCCATAGAATCAAAAAATTCAATAGAATTATATCAATTTAATAACAAACTCAGGATGTTCAATATATTTGACTCATCAAAATTGAATAGGACAAAATCAAAGATTGTTAGTTAGATTAAACGACAAGGATATGAAATATAATTTTTCATGTAGAACATAACAGGATGTGTAATGGGAAAGTAATGAACTTCTAAGATTTTTTAACAATTGTCTGTTGTTACTTTTTCATAACTGGTGTACATAGAAATGCTTAACCGTTACTAGGTTAATATAGAATAACAATAGTAAAGATTTTCCATACTGAGTTAATAATTGGATTCTTTCAGTAATCTAATTTTAACTTTTATTAGATGACTTTGATATACTTTGCTAATGGATGAAAACCAACATTTTAAGACTAGACAAATATTTAGATTTCAACTTACAAAGAAGATTAGTTCCAAGTGAGATTTGTTATTAAATGAATAAATATTGCATACCTGAATCGACATAAGATTAGCTCTAATTCCTTTACTCAGAAAGGTAGAGTTTCGTGCCGATAATATGTTATGAAAAATAAAGTAGAGAAGAATAAGAATAGAGAGAAAAGAGAGAGTAATTCTTATTTTTGATGAGGATTCTCTTGGATTATTTATAATGAAAAAAACCATTCTATTTATAGGAAAAATTATTCTTTGTTTCTCTCCAAAAGATAGATATTTCATATCTTAATTGATATCAACTAGATCTTGATAAATATTATTTATATTCTTGACTGACATTCACTATAATGTAAGTATATTTATAATAAAATACTAATTGTTAAATGTAGACTTCTAAAAACTATTAATAAAAATAAAATAATTAGATTACATGTTTAATAAAACTTTCTTAAAGGGTACGAATATTCAAATTTGACAAATGTATATATCAAATTTTTCTTTAATTTTTTAAGAATATTGTATTCAGTCAAATACCATAAAATTGTGGGGACCTAAAGATGACGAAACCTGAAACATGCATAAATCTATTCATTGATTCGCTGAACAAAATCTATTGATATAAATTATGTAAAGGAAGTAACAAGGAGCAGTATGCAAATGGAAAGTGCAAATTCTCATTCATAAATTTTTCTTAAAAGAGGCTATTTATAGCCAAGAGATATAATGGATAATTTTTATCAAAATGAAGAGGTTAAGTATGACTTAACCTTTGCTACTTACATTAAGAGGACACATGGCATCAAAAATTGACACATGGATTTCCATGTGTCTTTATAACACTCCCCCTTGGATGCCTATGTAAAAGAAAACTATCTAAATATGCATTTTAGTACTGCCTCATTAGAAACCTTACCAGGAAAAACTCACAGGGATTAAAACCTTGGTTAAGGAAAAAAGAGTACATTGCATATTCTTACTCTCCCTGATGAAGACTCCGATTAAAATTATTCAGTCTTTGCATTCCAATCTTATGTACCATCTTCTTGAAGGTTGAAGTTGATAAATATTTAGTGAAGAAATCTGCTGGATTGTCGGTGGAGCAGATCTACTATACATCAATATCACCGTTTTTCTAAAGATCGTGCATGAAGAATAACTTGGGCGAGATGTGTTTCGTTCTATCTCAGTTTATATAAACTCCTTTTAATTATGCTATGTATGCTGCATTATCTTCAAATATGATCGTGGTACCCTTGATATGGAGCTTCAGGCAACATCTCTCTGTGATGGAATGTACCACTGATCTCAGCCATATGTATTCTCTACTTGCTTCATGGATCACTATTATCTCAACATGATTATAAGAAGTAGCAAAAATGGACTGTTTTGTCGATTGTTATGATATTACAGTACCTCCGTATGTAAACATATAGCCTATTTGGGATCGTGCTTTATGTGAGTTAGATAAATAACCTGGATCTACATGACTAACAAGATCTGGACTAACTATGTTAGCATAAAACAAACCTATATCAATAGTCCTTTTTAGGTACCTCAATATATGCTTAACTCTGTTCCAGTGTCTTCGCGTAGGAGAAGAACTATACCTCGCTAGCAAATTAATAAAAAAGGCTATATCCGTCCTTGTAGCATTAGCGAAGAACATAAGTACACCAATAGCACTGGGATATGGTACTTCAAGACTAAGAATATCTTCACCCTCTTCCAGAGGTCTGCTTGGATCTTTACTCACTTCGAGTTATCTAGCAACCATTAGAGTACTTAATGGATATGCTTTGTCCATGTAAAAATGTTTCAAAATCTTCTCGACATATGCAGTTTGATGAATGAAGACTCCGTCTACTAAATGTTCAATTTACAGACTAAGACAAAGTCTTGTCTTTCCAAGTTCTTTTATTTCGAACTCTTTCTTTAGCTATTCAATTGCCTTTTGAACCTCTTCTAGAGTCCCAATGAGATTTATATCATCCACATAAATAGCGAGTATAACAAAACCTGACACCATTTTCTTAATGAAAATAAAAGGAAAAATAATATTATTTATTTATCCTTCATTTTTCAAGTACTCACTTAGGTGATTATACCACATACACCCTAATTATTTTAGACCGTACAATGATCTTTGTAATCTGATTGAATATAATCCCCGAGACTTTTGAACTATATGCTTCAAGTAATTTTAATCCTTTTGGGATTTTAATGTAAATATCATTATCAAGTGAACTATAAAGATAAGCTGTAACCACATCCATTAGATGAATTTTATGATTTTCATATACAGCTAGACCGATAAGGTATTGAAATGTTATTGCATCCATAATAGGTGAATATATTTCTTCATAATCGACACCGGATCTTTGAGAGAATCCTTGTCCAACAAGGCATGCCTTGTAACTTACAATTTTTTTTTCTCATTTCTTTTATGTACGAAGACCCATTTATAGCCAACTGGTTTTATACCATTTGGGGTTTGGACTACATTTATTTTGGCCAATCTTTTCTTCATCAAAATTCTTCGACAGATAGACGTTCAAGGTCCTCATTGTCTTGCATGATATTTAGTGCAACATTATATGCAAAACCATTATCCACTATAATTTTTGATTGATCTAAATTTACCTTATCACTAGTAGAACTTAGTGAAAGTTCTTCATTCACTTGAGTCTCGGGTTCACTGATTTCTTTAGGAATATTAGGATTAATCAGATTTTGAGTCTCTTCAGGAGAATCTTTTATTATATTATTTTTATCATTTTTTGTGGGTTTTTTCTAGGATTTTTATCCTTTGAACCCAAAGGCCTACCAAGCTTCAGGCGTGTTTGGGATTCAGAAGCTATACATTAGAAGATGGTTCTTTTGTAACTTCAAATTAGACATGCACATTTGCAGTAGTGAATGATCTTCTGGACCTCATTTTCACATATCGGGGTACGTGGATCAAAATAAGATAATGATGAAACTTTCCATGCAATTCTCTTTTTAGTTCACATTTTTCTCCCCCGAATTTTGGGAATTTTGTTTCATCAAATCGACAATCTTTAAATCAAATAGAGAATAAATCTTCCATTAATGGTTAAAGATAGCAAATTATAGAGGGTGATTCAAACCGAACATTTATTCCTAACCATCATTGAGGGCCCATCTTAGTGCGCTGTGGTGGTGCTACTGGCACATATACAGCACATCCAAAAAGTCATAGATAGGCAATATTTGGCTCATGATTAAGGATAAACTGTAATAGGGAGAACGTATTATAATGAGTTGGGCTGAGACGAACAAGCTGCATGTAAGATAGCATGACCCCAAACAGTAGTAGGCAATTTCATTTTCATAAGTAGTGGTCTTGCTATCAATTGTAGGCACTTAATAAATGATTCAGCAAGGCCATTTTGAGTATGAACATAAGCAACGGGATGTTCAACTCTTATCCCAATTGATATACAATAATCATTAAAAGTTTGGTATATAAATTCTCCAGCATTATCAAGACGGATAGCCTTAATGGGATAATTCGGGAATCGCGCCCTTAATCATATTATTTGTGCCAATAATTTCGCAAATACTAGGTTGCGAAATGACAAGAGGCACACATGCAACCATCTTGAAGATGCGTCTATTAGGACCATAAAATATCTAAATGACCCACTAGATGGTGAATAGGCCTACATATATCCCCATGTACATGTTCTAGAAATAGAGGGGATTTGACACTAACTATCAGTGACGATGGACTAGTTATTAGTTTTCCTTGATAACAAGCAGCACATGAAAATTCATCAGTTGTAAGAATCTTCAGGTTCTTTAATGGATGCCCTTTTGAATTTTCAATAATTCGTCTCATCATTATTGAGCCAGGATGGCCTATTCGATCATGCCATAGCACAAATGTATTTAGATCAATAAACTTCTAGTTTACGATAGAGTGTGCTTCAACTATACTAATATCAACATAGTATAAGTAGGAAGACAAAGTTGGTAATTTCTCCAAAACTTTCTTTTAACTTGAGACATTCTTGGTAATGCCAAGATATTCGGTATTCATTTCATTTACTGTCTCAATATGATATCTATTTCGACGGATATTTTTAAAACTCAATAAATTTTTTTCGGATTTAGAAGAGAATAATGTATCTTCTATAACTAATTTGGTCCACTTAGACAGAAATATAGTAGCTCTTTCGGACTCTTCAATTAATTTCGAATTGCTAGATATAGTTGTGACATTTGCTTTTCTTCTAAGTAAGTGAGAAAAATATTTTTCATCTTTAAATATTGTGTGAGTTTTCCCAATATCAATTACACAAATATCGTCATGATTGATTATTGATTCCATATTCTTCAAAATAAAAATATAAACAAAGTAAATATTACAGCATTACAAGCATATAACGTATGTGCACAAACTTTAATTATTTAGACGACTAGTAAGATATTATTAACAGAAATGTAAAGTAATACAAATTGAATATAAAAGTAACATAATTAGACTATTTTATAATTATCACCGACAGGGTGATTTACATGTTCTTTAGGAACAACAAAGAAATCTAAAACTTCCAAGTCCATGGACTCAACATTATCGTCAAAGATCATGTTTTATTCAACATCATTATCTGGTTTCTTGAGGGACGCCTTATAGAGTTTTACCAGATGCTTTGGAGTATGATAAGTATATGACCTGTGCCTTTTTCTTCCACATCGATAGCATTTACTTTCAGAGTTTCTCCTTGACGCTACTTCAGGAGCTTCCCTTTTTTTTTGCACTGCTGGTGCTGAGGGTTATTATTTACTATAAGATGATCTCTCTGATTAAAATACTATCCATGACCATGACCTCAGCTATGACCACAACCACGACCACGACTGGGTCAGGATTTCTTTCACGCTTAGTTGGGAGAAAATTTGTAGTATTCACTTCTGGGAATGGAGAAGTACCAGCAGGTCGACTTTCATGATTTCTCATTAAAAAGTCGTTATGCTATTCAGCAACAAGAAGATAAGAAATCAATTCTGAATATTTTTTAAATCCAATTTCTCGATATTACTGCTGCAGGAGCATACTCGAGGCGGAAAAAGTAGAGAATATTTTTTCTAATATGTCATGATCTGTGATCTCATCCCCACATAAATTAAACTATAATTTAATTTTAAAAATCGTAGAATTATAATCAGTTATATTCTTAAAATCTTGTAACCTTAGATGGGTCCATTCATAATGAGTTAGTAGAAGAATAACCATCTTCAGGTGGTCGTATCTTTCTTTTAAATTATTCCATAATCTAAAGGGATCTTTAATCGTGAGGTATTCCATTTTTAAACCTTCGTCAAGATGATGAAGAATAAATATCATGGCCTTCGCCTTCTCTTGATTTGATGTCTTATTGTCATCTTTTATGGTGTCTGTAGACCTATTGCATTTAAATGTATTTTGGCATCTAGTGCCCAGGACATATAAGTTTTACCCGATATATCTAGGGCACTAAATTAACATTTGGAAATATCAGACACTATTTAAGAAAATTAAATACTAAGCTTTAAATATCGTTGAAAAGCTTTTTGTAGAGGCTCGTGCTAATAACGTGATATAAATTATGTAAAGGAAGTAACAAGGAGTAGTATGTAAATGGAAAGTCCAAATTCTCATTAATAAATCTTTCTTAAAAGAGTCTATTTATAGTCAACATATATAATGGATAATTTTTATCCAATTTAAGAGGTTAAGTATGACTTAACGTTTGCTACTTACATTAAGAGGACACATGGCATCCAAAATTGACACATGGATTTCCATGTGTCTTCATAACATCTTTTCCTTTTTATTCCTTTTCTTTTGTGGCTTTATACTTGATGTTGGTATCTATTTTGAGATTAAATTAATCAAATTCATGTAAAGGGTATAGAAGTGGTACTTTTATTAGAATTAAAAAATAATATTTTTTTAATCATGGATAAATTCTTACTTTAAGCATTTTATTAACTGATTAAAGGAAAGACATTTTATGTATACAATAAGAATATATTCAGTATATTTTAATAAAGTACGATCTTTATAAAATAAAATATATGCAATTCATATTGATATCTTAGAGATAAGATAAAAAATTTATTTTTGATAAATTCTTTGCTCAACACAAGAAGAAATCTTATGTATCTGACCCTAAAAAACTATCCAGGTCATGAGTTGAGTTTTGTCTATTGGACATTGGCTATGTGAAAATTACTCTATCTATTTTGGTTTTTCGATTTTCCATGAATCGATCTCTGGATCCTTTTCTCACTGTCACTTTTGGATAAATAAGGGTGTGTTTGGTGGGGAATTTTTTTAAAAGTGAAAAAAGATTTTTGAAATGAGATGTAGGTGACTCAAGTTTTAAAAATTGATTGTAGGTGAATTAATTTCTTATGGATTAAGAAAGTTGGAAAAGTTTGAGAATAGACCACAAGCTTTTTAATTTACACTATGATTCAAGTAAACCCTAATATAACTAGAAATGGAGGGAAAAACTTGCATTTCTCTCTTCACATTTATTGTTGTTTTCTCTCTCTTTGCGATTTTTATTGTTCATTATTGCTTCTGCTTTATTCATCATCTTTTTCATCATTATCATCATCATCTTCTTCTTGTTTACCATTGTTGTTGTTGTTATAGCTAGTGCTGCTACTTGACCAATTTTTTAGTTCAAATTTTGTTTCGTACATCACTTTTGAATTACATCATAGGTGATTTTGGTAAGTAAAATTATAATTTTTAGTTGAATTTCTCATCTGGGTATACTGCTATTGCTATTTTTTCAACAATGGATAGAACTCGAACATGAATCCAACATAAGATTCGTCTGTTTCAATAGATGACTCATTTGTTGCGACAGATGAGTCATCTTTTGCAACAGAAGACTCATATGTTGGATTTATGTTTATAGTTCTATAGTGTTGTAACATGAATCGAATAGATCGGTTATCTATTGCAATAGATGAGTTATCTGTCACAAGAGAGAAGTCATCTGTTGAAACATATTACTCACTTATTGCAATAGAATCTGAAGTTGATTCCAATAGATGACTTACCTATCGGTATTAATGTTGTAGATATAGAACCTGAAGCTTATTCCTATAGACGACTCATCTATTGCTACATGTGGGCAATCTATTAAAATAGGTTAGAGATCTTTTGCAACATGTAACTCATCTATTGAAATCAGTTCCAAAGGTTCTGTGGTACATCCCAAAAAGTAAGTCAGCTATTACAAAAGATGTATAATCTATTGCAAAAGATGTATAATCTGTTGCAACAAATAAGTCACTTTTTCTAACAGATGACTCATTTGGAATCAACTTCAGGTTATATAGTACCGTAACATTAATACCAACAAGTTAATCATCTGTTGCAATATATAACTCACCTGTTACAACATATTATTCACATATTACAATAGATTACTCATATGTTGGGGTTCATATTATAGTACTATACAATCACTATTAATTTTATTATCACGTCATTATTAACTTTTTTTAACAAATGTCTTTATTTAGTTACCACTAATGGAGGGATCAATAACAATAGGGGTGGATTGTCATGATGAATGGATCGAGAAGAACAATTGATATCTTTGGCATTAAAAGGAGGGTGAAATGCTAGAGAACATAACTATGACAGTCCAAAGTGATGTTTTGTATAATGATTTTATGAACTTAATCATCAGCTATTCTGGAATTAATTGTCAACAAGAAGAACTCGTTATCAACTACATGCATAGCTTCTTTGAAAATCAGATGGTACTACCTTTCAAGATAACTAATCAGGTTCGATTATGGGCATATTTGAGTTATTCAACTAGGTCGATGTTAACGGTGTACGTGGTTGAAAAATCGAGAGAGAATGAGAACTAGAATGTAGAAGAAAAATTACAAGACATGTTTGATGTTAAATTGGATGACGTGGAAATGAATATTCCAGATGATGATCAAATACCTATGACCATTGTTGCGAGCAATACGGTGGGCAGTTTTTCTCAATCAACACAGTCGGGCAACCGTTAAGATGACGAGACTAGTTTTAACAAAGGAATATCATTCAAGGATAAGATATAACTATCCACTTTTTTTTATTACTTGATTGAAAAAAGATTTCAAACTAAATAAAATGATTAATTCGAGCAAAGTCTTTTGTTTTAGATATGCTAATAGGGACTACAAGTGGTGGTTTAGCACTATAAAATACATAAGTTCTAACCGATTCTTCATTAATGTTTATGAAAAGTATCACACATGTGGTTTGGAGCATATTACGAGCCAAAATTCTCACACCATGGCAAAGGTCCTCAATAGTTATTTTCAAAATAGATTTCCCAATGGCAAAGGCCCTTCTACTGCTGATATGGCCAATCAAATCTGTACAGAATTTGGTATTACAATTAGCTATTAGAAGATTTATATGGATATTGGGATCTCCAAGGACTTGGTTAGGGAGACATATGAGCACAAGTATGTAGTCCTCGATGCCTACCATTAGATGCTTGAGTCCACAAATCCCAGAAGTAAGATAGTGTTACATGTTGATGAAAATGGAAGGTTCAAGTAATTTTTCATATCCTATGGTGCTTTGATTCTGGGTTTTGAGCAGTTGATAAAATTCATAGCCGTCGATGAGACATTCTTGAGGAGCAAGTATAATGGAGTATTGATAGTGGCAGTGACACAAGATGCCGAGAGTCACATCTTTTCCTTCATTTTTGGGTAGTGGACAAGAAATGTGATGCCTCGTATGCATATTTTTTTGAACAAATACAAAGCTCTATTTACGATACGAAAGAGTTTTGTATAATGTTGGATAGACATCGAAGTATCCAAAAGATGGATTAAATTTTCTTCACTTGAGCTCACTTTGGTTGTTGCATGAGGCATCTTGGAGAAAATATTCGAAACAACTTTCACAATAAAAAGGTCTTGACTCTTTTTTATAGAGCAGCTAAAGCATATAATATAATTGAGTTTTTTGACCATTTCAATTAATAAGGGATATGCATCCCAAGGCAGCACAACATCTTGAACTTGTCGCTTTTGAGAGATGGAGCTGAGCATTCTGTCTGGTAAATAGGTGCATTCTTATGAATTGAATGTCTTGTTTGAGTTACAACTTTGTAATACTTATTATATGATGTCTTACTAAGTGATTTTTTTCTATAGGTATAATATTATGATGTCAAACATAGTTGAATCATTGAATTCATTGTTTGGCATTGAAAGAGAATTTCCCATTGTGGCGATGTTTAATGAAATAAACAAAAGGTATGCCGAATTATTTCATGAAAAATAAATATCAACGAACATTAGTTTGGGGAATAGGTTATCTTCTCATCAAATAGTAGATTACAAGTTCAGCACAACGGTCATGGTAATGTTTTCACAGTCAATCTTTAAACAAGATATTGTACATGTAGAGTTTTTGAGTGGGACAAAATACCCTGTCCACATGATATGGTAGCGCTTAGAGTCCAATACAATGCATAATATGGAACTCAAATTTATGAGTACTTGTCTCGATATTATTCAGTGGAAAGATATATAATGACATATAGTAAGAATATTAATCTGGTACTTCTTGAAAGTCTTGGTTTGTTCCTATAGATATTTTAGAGAGATTAATATGTCACAACCCGAGCCTTCCCCCTAGTCGTAACAGGGTACTTGAAATCATAGGTGATCCCCAGCTAACCCATGAAATGGTAAACTGTTAAGCAACGGAGTTATAATATATTAAATAGCTGGTTCTGTTGTGTAAAAATATAATCATGACAAAATATGGGAAGAATTATAATACTGATAAATTTTACAATCTGATAAAAATTGAAGAAAGAATTGAAATTACATGACTGTCTCTGACTGACATCTATGAAGCCTCTACTATATTGACTATAGATAGCTAGGACATGCCTCCAACTACCACTAATTAATACATATGAATAATAAAGTAAAGTACACGAGCAATAGCTATCCTCGAAATAAGAGAACTCATCACCTGCTGGTTGGAAACTACAATTGTCTAATCATGATGTGTGAGCTATAATTGATACCTACATTATGAAATAATGTAGCCACAAAAACGTATATGTGGGTCAGTACATTTGAATTGTTCTGAGTAAGCGGGGGTGAATACAATAAGTAATACTGAGTAGGTACATAATCTTAAAACATGCATGCTAAGTGCAAGTAGACTTACCAATGGACTAAAATCAACTGAAATCTGAAGTAGCTTAAATAATAAGTAACAAACATAATCTGATAAGCTGGTGAATCACTACACTTAGTTTCTTACAACTTTACTTTTGTAGAATAAGTAGAACTGAAGCTGGGATGTGGTAAAAAATGAATACACGGATATACAAAATCAAACATACATGCATTGAGCTTATCTGATTAACTAAATAACTGATGCATGGGCGACAAAATGATTGAAATCTAAGTAAAAAGATAACTAAACATGATATAACTGAGCATGAATGCAAGAAAACTATAATAACTGAGAATTCAAGACTAAGTGTATATCTTTTATGTAACTAAGATAAATTGTAAATTGAAAGACTAAAATCTATATAACTTAATATCTGAAAGTCTGTATACTTAGTCAAGCAAACCTAAACTAAAAATACATTGATTACTGTACTGAGACTGTGGGAGCTATCATGTAACCAACATAAACCATGTGAGCTATCATGGAGTCCAACATCTGACCCAAGTTGAGGAAGGTTGTTCTATCCTTGCCATTATAGTAGAACCTTAACTGTAGTGATCACTAAACTTATATCCTGAAGGACGAAGGTGTCAAGCCTAAACTGACTGGTGACCCTTAAAAGGATTATGCCCTAATAGATGAAAATTATAAATGAAGACCTAAAGTTATATTTTTCACACAACTAATGATCACATTACAAACGTATCAAGCCTAAACTAAGTGATTTATATGAACATTTTTCACCTCATAAGCACTTCACGCACTAGGATAAAGAACTGGCCACAACGCCCTCACCGTGACACAATAAGAGTGCCATCACCATTAGCACCATGATGAGACACTATCGCGATTAGATATTGGAATCATGATCCAAACATGAACCAATACTCATCTGATAAACCAAAACTTCTCTAAGACATGCTTCTTACACTCCTAAATATGAATTAACTCAAAAACTAAGGTCTCAGGGTTGGGAAGGTCAAAATAAAAATCCTCAAAGTTTAAGGGTTTTGAAAATGACTAAGTCCCCAACACTTTATGAAAATTTCAATCCTTAAGCCATTTAACCATAAAACTAAGAGATGAATCAAGCTAAGGATAGTACGGGGTATTATAATATCTCCCCCTTGAAAACATTCATCCTTGAATGAGACTGGAGAAACTGAGAGTACTGAACTAAGGAAACTGAGATAGCATATTGAACATGTATAACTGGAAACATGTTTACATAAATAAGTCTGAAATAGGATACGTGAATTGAATACCATGAACTGAACTGATTCCTTAAATACATGGAATGAAAAGAGAATGGTTATAAGGTTGAGATAAGAACGAGAGAGTCAACTTATGATTAACCATTGCCTAAGACTGGATCTGGTTTCATGAAGAAAAGTTGCAAGGTTTAGGACATGAAAATTCAAGGTATTAAAACATCTCCCTCTTGGGATAGTTCGTCCCCTGAATGATACTAAATTGGCTGAAATACTAAGAAAAAATTCAGATAATGCACAGGACATTTGCGGACTGAATCATGACTGAATATCTGAATCTGAAACATTATACATGGATTGAACTAGATTCATAATTTACATGGATGTGAACAAATTACCACCTAGAATAGCCATAATCATGAAATTACAAATAGTAAGACTAGATCAAAAGATGGAAAAGAACCATAAGAACTTGTTTGTTTGACAACTAAACTGGATTGCTGGCTATACAAACAGAATTAGGCTAAAAGCTTATACTCAAATATACATTCCACTTCGATACTGCACTTTACTTGAGGCTACTTGAAATCTTCACACAAGCACTAGTATCTCTACCTACTGAAGTCTGAGCTGAACTGAATTCTCTCATTATGTTCAAGCCTACTCGAATCTACAAAGTGCACACATAACACTGCAATACTATTCTGAATCATGAAAAAATAAACACTTACTCCCTCCCATCTGAACAATTATTCATCATCACTATCTTGACATAAGGAGAGGTCACTGAAGGGTTAGAACATGAGGACCTGAAGCATGAAAGAATACTATACATAACCTAGACATTTAATTGAGGCCTGAGGAATAGAGTATCCATGATATAGGTTTATTACAGAGATCAACCCTGAGGATATACATGACATAATCTAAATTTTGATGATCATTAAGAGTGTAGCATGAGTACCAGGAACTGAACATACTATAAAGCATGAGTACATGAATCATGAGTTACATGACCTGATTTTGGATTTATAAATTCATGGAATATAATTCATACCATTGAGTGAACTAGAACTCCTCACACTAGAAACAGAAAGCATACACGATTCTATGGAAAGTGCATGAATAAGAGCTATGGTCATGGAACTGACATGCAAGGCTTAAGTAAATATTGTGATCACTAAAGTACAAAACTTTTAACTAAGATAAGAATAGGTTGGGCATCATCCTACTGCTATTTTACAATATACTGGCATCATTATAAGAATTTGAGAGCCTCACTTAGTTACTTGTCCTATCATCTCCCCCTTATCTTTAAGCCATGACTCTAAGTCCGTGTACCTTTTAAGATATTCTAAACTGAACGGCAATCACTTTACTCTAGAGTCTGGGTTAATACATATAAATGATAACTCACCCTGGAAGACTACACCTGACAATGTAAAACCCAACGCTAATACGTTCTTCTGAGATTGAACTCTTAACTTTCTATAGCCCAAATAGTCATCAAAATAACATAAAGATTGACTAACTTTGAATTTTAAAGAGTATTACCATCTATGAGTTCACACCATCTAGATCTTCAACTCTTGCTTCTATTATCTCTATCTTCAAAGATTCAAACATAGATTCCAACACTTAACATGGATATCCCCATTCCTTTCATGAACTATACTAACTTCCTTCATAGCCTACTAATATCACATCTAAACCACGAGAATTACTATTATACCAACATACCCAACATCAACAATATATAATTTTGAATCAATAAACATAAATTCTTGCATACACTATTTTAAGCCTCCTGGTTCACTTATCATACAACTAATCCATGGATACAAAATCTACTAAATTCAGATAACATTATCCCCACTTTACTGCTGCTAAATATCTAGGTTCATGCTTCTAACTCTAGGTCATATGCTATCATAGGACTATGAGAAGGGATCATAAACCATATTGACTTTAGCTCAATGCATAATTTTTCATGAACCTGAATGAAATCATTCAAACTTCAAAACTTAAAAACATTGATGGGATGCTTTTGAGCCTTTGTACAATCCCATAACTATCTGTGAGAACTATCTAAGAAAGCTCTATCTGTAGGGATTTGAGCTTAACTATTTCTGTTACCTTAAGAATAAGGCAAATTTAGCACAGATGTGTTAATGTAAGAGTCTACGTAAGTTCCTGAGGGAACACCTTTACTATACGATGTAAGACATCAAAATAGGAAAATATTTCCTATAGGCCCTGTAGCCTCTCAAAGAAAAGTATAGATGTTTTAATACCGTTCTTCAAGACTCTACTAGACATAGCTTTATAGACACCCTAGGACACTTGAACTCTAGGCTATGATACCAAGTTTGTCATGACCCGAGACTACCCTCTAGTCGTAACACAATATTTGGAACCACAAGTTATCCCCAACTAAACCATGAACTTGTATACTATTAAGAAACTAGTTTATAATATATTAAATAGCTGGTTTTGTGTGCAGAAATATAATCATGTCAAAATTTAGGAAGAGCTATAATACTGATACAATTTATAATTAGATAAAAACTAAAGAGAGAACTAAAATTACATGACTGTTTCTGACTGACGTCTACGAAGCCTATACTATACTAATTATAGATAGATGGGATATGCCTCCAACTACCACTAATCAATATATATGAATAATAAAATAAAGTATATGAACAAAATCGAACTAGACTCCCCAAAAAGGAGAACTCATCACCTACTGGCTGGAAACTGTAATTGTCTAATCATGATATATAAGCTACAATTTGTACCTACATTATGAAACAATATTTCCAAACAGACATATATGTGGGTCAGTACTTTTGGAATATACTGAGTAAGCGGAGGTGAATGCAATAAGTAAAATAAAGTTGGTACATAATCTTAAAACATGCATGCTAAGTGCGAGTAGACTCACCCATAGATTAAAATCAACTGAAATATAAATTAACTTAAATCATGAGTAACAAACATAATTTGATAAGCTGGTGAATCACTACACTTAGTTTCTTAAAACTTTACTTTTTTAGAATAAGGAAAACTGAATCTGGGATACGGTAAAACATGAATACATGGACATATAAAAACAAACATATATGTACTAAGCTAATCTGATTAACTGAATAACTGATGTATGGGTGACATAATGATTGAAATATAGGTAAAGAGGATAATATACTTAGTAGTTGATATATGAATACGAACTACTGATCTTCGAACACTAATTAGTTAATGACTGAATACTAATCGTGTAATACTGAATTGTACTTAGTTTGATTAGCTAGATTGAAATTGTAGGGTACTATGAATATGGGATAAGGACTAACTGATCAACACAAGATAACTAAGTATGAATGTAGGAAAACTAATATCTAAAAATGCAAGACTAAGTGTATATCTATTATGTAACTAAGACAATCTCTAATCTGAAAGACTAAAATCTTTAAAACTGAATATCTAAAAGCTTATACACTTAGTCAAACAAACCTGAACTGAAATACACTGATTATTATACTGAGATTATGGGAGATATCATGCAACCGACATTAACTATGTGAGCTATCATGGAGTCCAATGTCTAACCCATGTTGAGGAGGCTTGTTCTATCCTTACCATCAAGATAAATTGTGAATAGTAATAATCACTAAACTGATATCCTGAAAGTCCGGTGTCAAGCCTAAATTGATGGGTAACATTTGAGAGGAATCCAAGCATAAACTGATGATTGACTCCTCATATCCTATGCTAGCTACGTAATTCTAAAATGCAGGGACTGTTGCTAATGAGTCTACATTACTAATTGGGAAGCCGCCATCCCTACATTTGATCGGTGCTAAATCCTACTCCCAACTGAAAGGCACTGAAATAATAACTGATACATGCAATGATAACTGATAACTACTAAGATAAGGCTATGGTATTATGAAAATAATAGTCCATACAAATTCTTAGGTAATTATGAATATATAAACTGATAAAATTAAACATTAATATGAATATCTGAGTATGCTGTCTGAATATTTGAATATCTGAATTTTTGTAAATCACATAGTGATAACACTCAAATTACACTCTTGAATGGGTGTAAGCGATCATTGTCAATATAAAACCCAACTAGGTTGGGGTCGATTCCCACAAGGTGTGAACTTCAATTTATTCACGAAATACTTTACTGGTAGTTTACTATTTCTGAAGATGAGGGTTTAAATTTTACAGAGAGTCAATTGTCACTTTCAATATTTTAGTGTTGTAATCAATATAAATGAGAAACCAGAGTTATGCTCACCGTGGGTACTGTGAGTTAACAAATAATAGGTAATGCTTGGGATTCTTGGAGTAAGTAAAAACAACAGAATATCCCTATGATACTGTCTGACTTATCTCTAGACCTTACCAGACAATTCATTATCTAATTCTCTCGAACTTAGATAACTTATCTATCTCCAATAGGATGTTATCTCAGCTAGATTAATCCAATTATGGTATCAATCATTAAATAGAAGGTTGGTAGCTTCCGAGTCCCTGTTGATAATTCATATCCTCTAGTCTATTTATTCGTTAGAAGCAAGTAAAACCTAAGGCATAATCTAATGTTTGCAACCAATCGATTTTAGTCAAAACAACAGAATTTCAAGACGTCTTACTACTCTTTGAATCCTTTAAATGCCTAGTAACCTATCAGACCCTAATCCATGGATCCCATAACTCCAGCTAATGGAATTAGCTGCTCATGATTTCATGAACGAAATAAAAATTTTAATTCATCATAATAAGGATAAACTTATGAATGGATGAAAAAAACAATTAGTTTTCTCAATTTACTCACGAGATAGAAACCCAAAAAATAGTTGATAAGTGCTTTTGTAAAGAAATAAGAAAAATATTTGATGGTGTAGATGAAGCAATGTAACGTACTTCTCTTCAGAAGTTCTTCTCTGATAATTGGTGATCGATCCCTAAAAAACCCTAAAAGAAGTATTTAAATAGTCAACCCTAAATAAGGAAATAAAATTAAATTTTCAGTTTTCTCTTCTGATTGGACGACGATGATCCTGACGGTATGTCAGATGTCTGATGACATATGCAAGATATCGTCAAAGGTTCTAGTGAATTGTTATCTTCTGACTCTTTAGACGAAAAACCTAATAGCGTGTCAAAATTCTTGACGGCGCGTGACAACTGCCATCACAACTTCACTGGAAATTAGTATTCTCTGCTTCTGGTTGATGGAAATTTTGATGCCATGTCACATATTTGACGGCCCGTCCTGAAAGTTGTCATATTTCATCTCAGTTTCTCAAGTTCTGTCTAAGCTTGACGGCAACTTTGATAGCCTGTCCCATGTATGACGGCACTTCAGAATTGACGTCAGCTATACTTCAGCTTATTTACACCAGATTTCAGTTGATTTATTCTTCTTTCCTTTGGTTTCCTCCCCGATCACTTGTATCTGCATTAACATATTAAAAGCAATCAAAAACAAAAAAAGTTTCTTAAGACCTCACACTTATTCAAAGTTAAAAGTTTTAAATATGTTAGCATCGGCTCACACATCAACACCCTCAGCTTAAACAATTGTTTGTCCTCAAGCAACAAAAACATAACTAGGATTGTACAAAGTACAATTGGGCAGCTAACTATTCTCATCAGGTTAGAATACATGCACCATATCCATGATCAATCAAAGTAAAATCAACTGTGTCTAATATTTAAAAACACCTATGTAACTCACATGTATCTAGATATGGAAAAAATCTTAGCAATAACAGCCTAGCACATACCAAATTACATTATCCGAACAAAGCAGTTAATAGCAATATACCTGGTGTGACCTCACAATAAAGAAATCTCTTTCTCACTCATATTCACATGAATAGACATAGGGATGAACCTAAGACTCACTCTCAGAACGAAGTTCCAACATTGCGCATCAAATGCTATAGCCTTGCCCTTATAGTCAGTATCTAAGTCTTCAGACAAGTCAGTTAGGATCACTATAGAGCTTTTCTTAAGCTTGTAATGTAGGCTCCGGGCTGGTATAATATTCATGGTTATTTCATAGTGACTACACCTCCTTGGCACTACATTAACTCACGGGGTTTCAACTTTTGACCTTCTTTTTTTCCCTCTTTTATTTGTCAAGCATTCTCAAGATGAGTGTTGTCTGTTCAAGCATTAGATTAAATTTTTTAGTTTTCTCTTTTTCTTTTTCACTATACCCAACTTTTTTTTCATTTTCTTTTTTTTACCTCTCTTCATGCTCATAATGCATCACACACCCATTATAGTAGCCACCCTCAACTTAGGTTATTTGTCTAAGTCGAGGTGCACAGTGTCCAAGGAGGACCAGGGCCAAAATAGGGTCATTGTGATGTAATAGGAAGGTGAAAGGTGTATAAGAAAGAACTGGGCTATCTAGGCACAAAAAAGGATCAATGAATATTATTCACATTTGGATGGTCATTTAAGCTAAAATGGGTTAACATGCAAAAACGACCTATGATCCTTTCCTAACACCTATCCTATGACTATGGTACGACTAACTAGGCAAGTTCTTGATTCAACGCACAATAGGAACTGAGTAAGACCTTACACGCACATAGCACACAAGTAACTAGCACATCACTACTTATCCGTTTCATGCATTTATTTTCTACAGGTTATTTATTTGCCACACTAATGCCACAAACAGATACACAGTGGTAACACTAAATGCAATTCATATAATTAATGATAGATTAGACCACTGTAGAGGTACTAAAAAATTACAAAACAAGCTAACTACCTCAAGTACTTGTACCATTCCTAATTATTTATAGAACATGTTACAACAATAGTTTCCCTATACCCTTAACTTAAAATAAAATATAAAATGCATTAAGGGTTAGGATATACCTGAACTGGGTCGTTCTCAGGGATCATGGGTTGCCTCCCATGCAATGCTTGATTTAATGTCGCGGCACGACTTAGGTGTCTTGATTACCTAACACTACATCGAGACAAACAATAGTGATGCTTTTTACTTATTCTTACGGGCTAATGTAAAGCTTTACTCATTGCCCATTTACCTTGAATGTACTACCATCTTTGTTTTTGAGCTCCACTAACCTAGATGAGTGGACTTGATTTACCTTAAAAGGACCCAACCACTTATATTTTATCTTCCCTGGAAACAAATAGAGTCTAGAATTAAACTAAAGCACCAAGTCCCTTTTTTTAAACTCTCATTTCTCTATTTTCTAGTCATGGTACCTTTTTATCTTTTATTTATGCAAATCTACTCGTTCATATGACCTGAGACAAAATTCATCCATCTCCTTTAGTTGCCCTAGTCTCATCTCTGCTGCTTCCTTCCAATTTAGATTCAACCTCTTGAGCGCCTATAAAGCCTTGTGTTCCAACTCTATTGGAAAATGGAAAGATTTCCCATAGACTAGCTAAAGTGGTGACATGCCAATAAGTGTCCTAAAAGTAGTTCGGTATGCCCACAAGGTATCACAAGTTTTCGGGACCAGTCTTTTTGGCTAGCATTCATTGTCTTGGCTAGGATTCCTTAACTTCATGATTCAATACCTCCATTTGCCCACTGGTTTATGGGTGATATGGAGTAGCCAATCCGTGTTGTTTTACTCCATAGTTTGCCAGAGATGCTCGAAATAATTTGTTGCAAAAGTGAGATCCTCTATCAATTATGATAGTGTGTGGTACTCCAAAGTGAGAGAAGATATTCATTTTGAGAAAAGAAACCACTCTATTTCCCTCATGGTCAGCCAAAGCAACAACTTTGACCCATTTAGAAAGATAATCAACAGCAACCAGAATACACTTTATTCCGTAAGAACTTACAAATGGCCCCATGAAGTCAATGCCCCAGACATCAAATAATTCCACTTCAAGCATCTTAGTCAGGGGCATTTCATGCCTTTTAGATATTGACCCCTACCTTTGACATTGGTCATATTTCTACACAAACTCGTGGGCATCTTTAAATAATGTTGGCTAATAATAGCCACTCTGCAACATCTTTCTCGCCGTTCGGTCACCTGCATGGTGACCCCCAACTGGGGAAGCATGGCATGCTTCCACTATACATAATATATCTACTTTAAGCACACATCTCCGTATGACACTGTCTGTACATCGCTGAAAAATATAAGGCTCATCCCAGAAGTAGTATGTTACATCATGCAAGAACTTCTTCCTTTGGTGGAATGAAAGATTTTATGGGATGAACTCATTCAGAACATAGTTTGCATAATCCGCGTATCAGAGCAGTGATTCCGCAGCAGTTACCAGGATCTCATCATCAGGGAATACATCATTTATCTTTGTTTCATCATTAGCTTCTTATTTACCTTCCATTCTAGATAAATGATTTGCAACCTGATTTTCGCAACCTTTCCTATCTTTGACTTCAAAATCAAACTCTGGCAGTAGCAAAACCCATCTAATAATCCTTAGTTTAGCATCCTTCTTTGTCATTAAGTACCGCAACGCCACATGGTCAGTATTGACTACTACTTTAGTCCCAAGTAGATAAGATCTGAATTTCTTGAAAGCATACACCACAACTAGCAGCTCCTGTTCATTTACTATGTAATTCTTTTGTGCTCTATTTAGTGCTTTGTTGGCATAATATATTGGGTGAAACAATTTATCCCTCTTTTGCCCCAATATAGATCCCAGCACGACAATACTTGCATCACACATTATTTCAAACGGTTTTTCCCAGTCTGGTGCAATAACAATAAGGGCCTCAATCAGCTTCTTTTTAATGCACTCAAATGTCTTCAAGAATTTGTCATTAAAGAGGAATTTCACTTCCTTCTCCAACATCTTGCAAAGTGGATTTGCAACTTTGGAGATGTCTTTTATGAATCTCCGATAGAATCCTGTATGACGAAGAAAACTATGCACTCCCTTTACTGAAATAGGAGGTGGTAATTACTCGATAACTTCCACCTTTGATTGATCAACTTCAATCATTTTTTTTGGCAATTTTATGGCCCAGCACGATACCCTTCTTTACCATAAAATGATATTTCTCCAAGTTAATTACTAGATTAAATTCAACACATCTTTGCAAGGCTACATTCTAAGTCTTAAGAAATATTTCGAATGAATCACCTACCATAGACAAATCATCTATGAATACCTCCATGGTGTCTTCCACTTTTTTAGAGAAGATAGACATCATGCACCATTGAAAAGTGGTTGGTGTATTGCATAGCCCAAATAACATCATCTTAAATGCAAATGTACCATATGGGCATGTAAATGTCATTTTCTCTTGATCTTCAAGTGCAATACAGATTTGGTTATATCTAGAATAACCATCCAAGAAGCAATACCACCCTTACCAGCCAATCGATCAAGTATTTGATCCATAAATGGCATTGGGAAGTGGTCCTTTAGAGTCCAAGAGTTAATCTTGTGGTAATCCATGTAGACTCTCCACCCGATTACTGGTCTGAGTGGAATCAGCTCATTTTTTTCATTAGCAACCACCGTCATACCCCCTTTCTTGGGCACACATTGAACTGGACTTACCTATTTGCTATTAGAAATAAAGTAAACTACTCCTGCATCCAACCACTTAATAGTCTATTTTTTAACCACCTCCTGTATTGGTGGATTTAGACGGTGCTGATGCTCAATTGTAGGAGTACAGTCTTTTTCTAGTTGGATTTTATGCGTACAGATGCTAGGGGAGATGCCAATAATATCTGTGATGGTCCATTCGATTGCTCTCTTATGCCTCTGAAGTACTAAAACAAGTACATTTACCTATTGTTCTTCCAAATCAGCTGTAATAATAATAGGTAGTGTGCTTCCTTTCACCAAAAACATATATCGTAAGTGACCAAGTAGCTCTTTTAATTCTAACACCGGAGGTTCTTCAATAGATGTCTTAGCTGGTGGTGTTGGTCGATTAGCCAGATCAAGGTCGAGCTTTTTAGGAGGATGAGAATTCGAGCCCAGGCCAGTCAGGACATAAATTGTCTCTTCATACTCCTCAATGCCTTCGCTATAATAGTTCATCACAACCGTAGCTAAGGGCTCAATAATAAGCTGCTCAGTTCTGACCACATCCTGTTCGTCCTCAAAATATATTTCAACTACTGAGAACATACTCATTTCCTCATGCTTCTTCATTGATTTGTGCACATCAAACTGTACCTCTTCATCGTTCACCCTGAATAAGAGCTCATTCGGTCTCAAATTGATTAATACACTTCTGGTTGCGAGGAAAGGTCGACCTAAGATTATGGAAACCTCGAAGTCCACCTCGCAGTCCATAATAATAAAGTCTGCAGGGAATATGAAATTTGAGACCTTTACTAACACATCATACAGAATGCCAACAGGTCACTTTACTGATCTGTTAGCCATCACCAACCTCATGTTGGTAGGTGTGGATTTCTCAGTCCCAATTTTTTATAAATAGTCAACGGGATCTGGTTAACGCTTTCCCCCAGATCACATAGTGCTTTAGTGAATTCGATGGTTCTAATTTTGTAGGGAATAGTAACTGGACCTGGATCTGATTTTTCTGTGTCAAGGTCCTTATGGAAATAGCACTACAAAGGTGGATATCTACTTCTAGTTCGTAACTCACTGCTCGTTTCTAGGTAACAAAGTCTTTCATGAATTTTGCATATCCTAGCATTTTCTCAACTGCTTAGAGCAAAGGCATAGTTATAGTCAATTACTTGAGCATTGCTAGGAACTTGCTAAATTTTGCATCATCCGCGTTCTTTCTCAGCCGCTGAGGAAAGGGAGGTGGTGTCCTTAGGATGGGTTTCAACACCACTTCCTCTTCCTTCTCCTTGTCTGACATATCAATAAAACTTTTTGGCTTCTGAGGCTCCTCTGGGTATTGTTCTACTGGTTCCTCTGCAACTTTCTTAATGCTCACAGATTTGCCTACAGAAGGGCCAGATAACATCTTACCACTCCTAGCGGCAATCGCTAGACATGAACCGTCTGTCTTCTGATCCTGACCCATTTGAGTAAGTAAAGTACCACTTTTTTCCTGGTTTAGTGTTGATGAAAGTTGACTCATCTGTTGCTCTAACTGCTGGATCGAAGTTGAATATGAACTAACCAACTGACTCATAGTGGAAAATTCACTCCTCATTCTAGTCACTCCCGCGTTGGTAGAATCTACTCTATTTAACAATTCTTTCATCATATCTTCCATAGGCTACTTTTCCTAACTAGTTGCAGTAGCTTCTTGATTTCCAGCACAAACATACAACCCACTTCTGTCATTATTGGTTCTCCAGTTTTCTTACTCCCTGTCTCTGTGATTAGGATTTTCATGGCCGTTCCAACCTTGATTCCCTTGGCTAATGCCTCAGAAACCCCCTTGATTAGCAACATAGTTGACTTCTTCTTTAGGTTCTATATCAACACGGTCCCGAATCATTGTAGCCTTTACCTTTTCCATCCCTCCTAATAATAAATGCTTGGTGAGTAGGTCCATTTGAGTCTTTAGATGGGCTATGTCTTAATCCTTCTCCTCATCTCTTTTGCGCTATTCATTATTCATTCCAATAGGAATAGTTGGACGTGCCACCATAGAATAACTGGTGTACCAAGCCCTACTTAGTTTGGTCATCCTATTCAGCATATCAGCAGCATCTTGAAATGACAGAGCAACAAATGACCCACCAGCAGAGTTATCTACCATTGGTTTTGTCGCAGATTTAAACTTTTTATACAAAGTCTCCATCAAATATATGTACGTTATGTTATGGTTCAGACACTGTGTCAGCTTCTTCTTAAACCTTTCCCAAGTTTCATGTAAAGCCTCTTTCGGAAGCTGTCTAAAATTATTGATCTCATCCCTCAACTGTACCCTCCTGGATGGCAGAAAGAACCTTTCTAAGAAAGATCCTCTCAATTGCCTTCAGTTAGTTATAGAGTCAGGCATCAACTCACTTAGCCACAATGTTGCCTCTCCAAATAGAGACAGCGGGAACAACCTCAACTAGATCACGCTCTGGCTTACTCTTGGATTGTCAAAGGATTTGTAAATGGTGACAAAGTTCACCAGATGCAGGTTGGGGTCATCTCTAGGAAGGCCTCCAAACAACCCCTTCAGATTTAAGAGCTGGATTATCGTACTTGTAATGTTGAACTTTGCTTCAGGTGCTAACAGAGGGGGAATGATCGCAACCATTGGACTTGCTTCATCTACATCATCATTATCATTAGCCTCATATCGCAGCAATTGTTTTGCCATTCTGCTCATGTGGTGGGGTTCCGGAGTGAGTAGTGTTTGGCATAACCTATAGATATCCTACAAATAAACAAAAACAACAACCAAACATAAATCTGGAAAACTCAACTATCAGCAAATTTTAACACACAAACTTTTAGTCTACAACCGTATTCCCCGGCAATGGTGCCATTTTTGATAATGGTCAAATTATACTCTTGAATGGGTGTAAGCGATTATTGTCAATATAAAAACCAACTAGATTGGGGTCGAATCCCACAGGGAATAAGGTGTGAACTTCAATTTGTTCACGAAATACTTTACTGGTAGTTTACTATTTTCGAAGATTGGGGTTTAAATTGCACAGAGAGTCAATTGTCACTTTCAATATTTTAGTGTTGTAATCAATATAAATGAGAAACCAGAGTTAAGTTCACCATAGGTATTGCGAGTTAACAAATACTAGGTAATTCTTGGGATTCTTGGAGTAAGTAGAAACAAAAGTATATCCCTGACTATGATACTGTCTGACTTATCTCTTGACCTCACCAGACAATTTATTATCTAATCTCTCAAACTTAGATAACTTATCTATTTCCAATAGGATGTTATCTCAGGTAGATTAATCCAGTTACGACATCAATCATTAAACAGAAGGTTGGTAGCTTCTGAGTCCCTGTTCATAATTCACGTACTCTAGTCTAATTCTCCATTAGAAGCAAATAAAACCTAAGGCATAATCTAATATTTACAACCAATAGATTTAAGTCAAAACAACAAAATTTCAAGACGTCCTACTACTCTTTGAATTCGTTAAATGCCTAGTAACCTATTAGACCCTAATCGATGGATCGCATAACTCCAGTTAATGGAATTAGCCGTTCATGATTTGATGAACGAAATAATAAGTTGAATTCAACATAATAAGGATAAACTTATGAATGGATGAAAAAGAACAAGTAGTTTCTTCAATTTACTCACGAGATAGAAACCCCAAAAATAGCTGATAAGTGCTTTTGTAAAGAAATAAGAAAAATATTTGATGGTAAAGATGAAGCAATGTTACGTGATTCTCTTCAGAAGTTCTTCTTTGATAATTAATGATCGATCCCTAAAAAAGCTTAAAACAAGTCTTTAAATAGTCAACCCTAAATAAGAAAATAAAATTAAAGTTTCAGTTTTCTCTTCGGATTGGACGATGACGATCTTGATGGTGTGTCAGATATCTGATGACGTGTGCGAGATGTTGTTAAACGTTCCAGTGAATTTTTATCTTCTGAATCGTCAGACGGCAAACCTGATGGCGTGTCAAAATTCTTGACGCTAAGTGACAACTACCATCACAACTTCACTAGAAATCAGTATTCTCTGCTTTTGGTTGACGGCAATTTTTACGCTATGTCACATATTTGATGGCCCATCCTAAACGTTGTCACATTTTATCTCAGTTTCTCAAGTTCTGTTTAAGCTTGATGGCAACTTTGACAGCCTGTCCCATGTATGACGGCGCTTCAGAATTGACATCAGCTATACTTCAACTTATTTACACTTGATTTTAGCTGATTTATTCTTCTTTCCTTTGGTTTCCTCCCCGATCACTTGTATCTGCATTAACACATTAAAAGAAATCAAAAACAACAAAAGTTGCTTAATACCTCATAATTATTCAGAGTTAAAAACTTCAAATGTGTTAGCATCAACTCACACATCACATAGGTATCGGGTGTTCATAACTATCTAGCATTGAATGGTTATAAAGTACAATATTAAAGTTTTAAACATTGGGATTGAATCATGGTTTAAAGACTCAAAAGCATTGACATTTCATCAAACACATAGGGATCATAAAGATGAGAATAGGAATATAATATACATGTAAAAATAACATAAGTGCATGACTAAATTCATAAGTTGGGGATTTAACATGAATTCAACGGAATAGGACATGGAAACTTGCAACTCAGATCATGAATTTATTAATTAACTCAGAAACACTTGTAGACATGAAAAAGTTCATAATTCGATATTATAACATGATATTCAATTAGATACGCCATGGGAATTGAGTCTTAAAGTGTGAGATAACCTAACTTTTCACGAAAACATCCTTGGACATGAATTTAGACAAATTATTAAGAAAATCATGATTTAAATTCATCTTGAACATATGGTACTTCATAAACAAAAAGGAAAGTTTATATCTTTAATTAAAGGAAAGCTTTTTGTGCTCCTTAGGTGAAAGGGGACCCATGGATGATCTCCCATGTGCCTTGCACTTCTTAAATTGGAAAATAAATACCATTCTTGAAGCTTTCTTGAAGATTCTTGAACTTGGGAAACTTGAATTCTTGATTTCTTGGGGTGAAAGGATTTGAATTCTTATTCTTAGGAAAGGGAATGTTTTTCTTGAGAGGAAAATTATAGAAGGAGGGAAAAATTATTCCTTAACTGATGCCTAAATCATCTTATAAATGATTGGGTTAAGGGTAGAAAAGACCTAATTGCCCCTTAATCATTTAAACCAAAAATTTGTAACTGGAATGCGGATTAAAGACTTATCACGATGCAGTCTTATCACTTAGACTTACTGGGTCTGGTAAAATTGATCATAACATTTCTCTCAGGTATTATATTAAGGCAAAATTGGTATCGTTGGAAAGCTAAATCATTAATATAAGATTTGGTGCATCTTGAGCTTAAAAATTACATATATGTCAAAAGTTATACACGTTAAAAGTTAACCCTTTTGGATCAAACTCCAAACTTTGGACTAATCAAAGCTCTTAGCTCAACTTTTTTCTAAGTGATTTTTATGAACATTTCACCTCATAAGCACTTCACAAACTAGGATAAAGATTACGACACATGGATTTAAATTATAAATCAAGAACTGGGCACAACGCCTTTACCATAATGCGATAAAAATGCCATCGCCATTAGCACTGTGATGCGGCACTATTGTGATGAGATGCCAGAATTGTGATCCAAACATGACCCAATCCTCACTCAAAAATTTGAAACTTCTCTGAGACATGCTTCTTACACCCCTAAACATGAATTAATTCAAAAACTAACATCTCGGGGTCGGTAAGGTCAAAATAAAAATCATCAAAGTCTAAGGGTTTTTAAAATGACTAAGTCCCCAACACTTAGTGAAAATTTCAATCCTTAAACCCCTTAAGCATGCAACTAAGAGTTGAATCGAGCTAAGAATAGTATGGGGTATTACATATTGCCTCCTTCATATATTGATATAAACACTATAAAATTGGGAAGAAGGCGATATAAGAGGAGGCGTGGAGTCAGAGAATTATTTTTATCAACAAAACAAGTGCTCCTTATGTAATTTGCTGTCCACTAATGAACTACATGCCCAGATCGTAATGCACCATGGTAGTTGTAATAGTAAAACTTGTATTGTAGTCTGGTATGGACTTTGATATTTTTGAACTCATTGTTGTGAATGTAAATGTTATTATATTTTATATAAAATATCTTTTTATTAACTCGGGCATCAATAAAAAGAGGTAAAACATGAACTAAATACAACAAACTATAAAAAATATTTTTAGTGGATTACCCATCTATTACAACAGATGACATTTGCTGAAAGAACATAATATAGTTCATCAAACTGGAATGTGGTCCTTCAATAGATGACCAATCTATTGAAATAAATGGGTAATCTGTTGAAACAACATAATATAGTTCTTGCCACTGATTTGTGTTCTTCTAACATATGACCAATCTGTTTCAACAGATAGTCCATCTATTGAAAGAACTCAAAACTCTTGCTATTGCTACTAGATTCAAAATAGTTCCAAATGATCAATCCTTACCTCCAACCATCGACATATTGAAAAGAAGAAATAGAAAGAATGAAAATTAAATAAGAATTAAAAAGTCAAATTCGACCAAACATAAATTTTTTATTAAACAAAAACAAAATACATTAGGTAGGAAGATCGAATATAAATAAAAATAATACATCCGCTAAAAAAACATAGCCTTATTATTGTTATTATTACTATTATTATTATTCTCAACTGGTCAATCATCAACCGACAACAGCAAGGCCCTCCTCAACCTGCAAATATCTTGGAGCATCCTTGCTCTCACGGCATCGAACTCCCACTGGAGTTCAACTCCCACTGGGGTTCAAAACCTGCCTCTGAAGTTCCCGCATGGTGTCCCGCAGAATAGCAAGGTCCCAAATTGGATCAACCATATCTAGAACGCGCATGAATTGACAAAAAATATAAATACAAAGGTAAAGAAAAGAGTCCAAATATAATACAATGTATACTACCAACTGGTCGATTTACAAACACAAAAAAACTTATGTCAACAAAAAAGGAATATTCTCTTTTAAAAGAAGTGGTTTAAGTTATACTATGAAATACAAGATGCAAAAAATAAATAAAATGGAGTAGAATGAACGAGTAAGGAGGGACCTATTTATAGAGGATTGAATTTGAATGTGTTAGGCAAAAAATCACGACTGTTCACCTCCATTTTATTAATTACATTCAAACTGGTGACTTTTTTATCACTGTGAAAAGTCATGACTTAATCAAATCAAACTGGTGAATTTTTTGTTATTGTGAAAACTAATGAATTTTTAGCTTCTTAATATTAATTATTTTATAATATTAAATAATTTTTTTCTCAATTAAATAATCAAAGACTTCTCACCTTTTCAATAACCCTTCTATTTAATAGTAACCATTTTTATTGAGTTATTTTAATAGATAGTCCATCTGTTGCAACAGATAACTCATTTATTGTAATAGATTTACTACTTTTTGCAACAAATAGTATATGTCTACAATAGATGAACCATCTATTGCAACAGATAAGTTATCTGTTGCGACAGATAGACCATCTGTTGGAGGAGCTGTTTTGATTTCTTCCAACAGCTGATTCATCTATTGCAATAGATGGGGAATTTGAGTCATCAGCTTTTTTAAATATTCTAGACAAAAAATCATGTCTGTTCACTTTCTTTTTAATAATCATATCCCTTAATTAATTCAAACTGATGACTTTTCAATTATTTAAATTTAAAAAATAGATTAAAAATATGGTGAAATGTCACTACTTTTCATCTATTTAATATTAACATTAGTTATTAAAATTAAATAATCATTTTTTATCATTTGAAATTATGTTTATCATTTATTTCCTTATTATTTAATTATGATTTTTCTTATTAAATAATTGAAAAGTCATGATTTTTCACCCTTTTAATAAATATTTTTTTTTATATTAACAACCATTTTTAGTTAATTTTTCCAACAGATGACCATCTGTTTAAACATATTTGTCATCTGTTCGAAGAACACAAACCAGTGGCAAGGACTAATTATATTGTGTTCTTCCAGCAAATTTGTTGCAACAGATGTGTCATCTATTAGAAGAAGAGGGTTTTAAGTTTATCCAATAGATTATCCGTCTGTTGCAACATCTTGGTCATCTATTGGTAGAACACAATCCAAATTGATGAACTATATTATGTTGTTTCAGCCAATGTCCATCTTTTGCAACACATGGCTAATCTGTTGAAAATATTTTTTGTAGTCTGTCGTATTTAATTTCAATTTTACCTCTTTTTATTAATGCACAAGTTAATAAAAACATATTTTATATACTAAATAATGACATTTACATCCCCAACAATGATTAAAAGTTATCAAAGTCCATAACAAACAACAACAAAAGTTTACTATTACAATGATCATAACGATTTACATTCATAGCACTTGTTTATTCTTGACAAGCATGTAGTCCTTCACTTTGATGATGGTTACCCTTTGGGCCTTCATCGTTTTGTGCACTACTTCATGATGGAAACTGAAGATTAAGCACTATTTGACATTGATACGGTAGGAATAATAAGGTGCGTGCAGATGGATGGATCAACTTTCATGCATGGGAGTTATGTATTACTGATTAGGTTATTGTGACAACAGACATAAAGTGCAATATTTTTGTGAATGTAATTTTTTACCGAGTAGGCATTAATCCTTGAAATAAGATCCTACATTTTCCAATTAAGTTTGATAGGTGCGAATTGAAAAGGTTGGGGGACTATGAAATGGTGTTGATACCCTATTATAATTTAATGATGGTTTGCTCATGTTTATGCGTGTCAAGTTTTAAGAAGGGATTAATATTTGATGGCAGTGTAGAGATTCAATAGTAATTGGACTTATTTTAATGGTGCAATGGACTTTGAGAAGACCTTTGAAGCCTCCTAGAGCAGCAAACAAGAATGGAAAACCAGTAGAAATTCCCTTGGTCCGAATATTTATGGATGGTTTGCTCGAGGAGACGATTATACAACAGAATATACTGTAAAAGAATAACTATGCGAGAAAGGAGAGTTGCTGAAGAATGTATCATCTTAGAACTTGTTAAAGAGAAAATATAAGGGAGCAAGCAAGGAACTTCTAGCCAATATGGCCAATGAACTTGACTTGAAAGATGAAAAATATGAATGAGCTGCAATTGTGAAAATGTGTCTAAAAATTAAAATCAGTCAGTCATTGTTGAAATAAAAATGGTAAAGTGGACTGGAGTTGGACACTTTGTTAGGTAACTACAACTAGTTAGCATGGCCTAAATATTGACCCATAAAGAGCAGGATCAGGACTACAAGAAAGCAATTTTGCGAGCACCGTGGATTGAAAAGACATATAGTCAAGAATGAAAAAAAAACAAGAACTTTCAAAGTAAGAAAAAGGGAAGACAAGGAGTAAGTTTATGAAGTCTAAATTGTATCCCATGCAATTAAAGTGCTATTTCAATGATTCCTATGTTTGTAGTTCGAAAGAAAGAGGATCCTAGGAAATTTATTCAAACCTAATTCTTCCTAAATTTTCTATTTCAATCAATGGCCTCTTACTAGGTGATACTGAGGAGGGCTGGACCCTTTTTTTATTTGGTTCTTTCTTTGCTTTTCAAAGAAGAAGTTTTTTGTTAAGTGTATACGTACTTTGTAAGATAAAAAAGAGCTATAAACATCCCTTGTTTCTTATAAAAAATGCCTATACACTTAACAAAAAACTTTTTCTTCGAGCAGTAAAGAAAGAAACAAATAAAACAAGGGTTCGCTAATCAGGTCAGTAGTAGTAGAAACAAAAAGTTCTGAAGTTGGACAGAAATTCTATGTCTTTTTGTTTCTACCTCCTTTGACCTGACCAGAACCACAAGCAGAAGGACTAGGATGCATGTTTAACTTCAAAAATTATCACCTTGTCTTAATCCCATATTTTTACTTTAGGAGTTGTTGGTTTATGTTTTGTTCCTCACTGGCCATATTACCACCCCTCGGTGCTCTCAAAACTTCTTCTTTTGAGTTCTAAACCTGTGCTTTGTGGGTCATTATCATTCAGGCCATGCTAACTAGTCATAGTTACCTAGAAAAGTTTCCATCTCCAGTCTACTTTACCATTTTTATTTTCTACAATGAGTGATGTAATTTCATTTTTAGATACACTTTTATTTTTTCAGCTCATTCAGTTTTACCATTTTTTCATGTCAATTTCATCAGCTACATTCGTACACATTCCTTATTACCCTGTATTTCTTCTTTAATAAGGTTTGAGCTTATATATAGTCTTCAACACCTCATCTTTCTCTCACAGATATTCTCCCAAGAACCTTCTACTATATAATCATCACCCCAAGAAACCCGTCCATATAAATTTAGATCAGGGAAATAACTATATTGATTTCCATTCTTATTAGTAGAAGTGCAAGACTTTGAAGGCCTTTCAAAATTCCATTGAACCCTTAAAATCAGTTTAATCACTATTGAATCTTTAAACTACAACCAAAAACTTGAGCCCTTACCCAAAACATGACACATAAATATTAGCAAAACCATCACTAAATCGTAATAGGGTATCGCCACGATCTACATTGTCCCTCATCCTTTTCAATTTGAACCTATCAATCTTAACTATAAAATGTAATTTCTTGTTTGAATGATTAATGCCTAATCAATAAAGAACAACATTAACAAAATTAGTATACTCTATGTGTGTCTACACGATAACATGATCAGTAATATATACCTCCTACATATGAAGTAGTTCCATCTGCAAGTAGCTTGTTCCTCCGAACCCATCTTTACTCTAGCCTTTTATGTTGGTTGGGAAAAGGTTAATCCACTTTCACTTCCTTTTCTTTCGGGAAACTTCTTTTATTTACAAATAAGAGAAAAACAAAATGAACATTACAATTGTTGTCGACATAATTTTAAAAAAAGGTAATAAAAAATTCAATAAATATAATACATTACAACAAGTATTCCAATAGATAACCCATCTAATGCAACATATTCCCCACCTATTCAATAGATAAGCCATCTGTTGTAACTGGTAACACATTTGTTACAATAGGTGACACATCTATTTCAATAAGTGATCGATATATTGTAATAGATGGGTCATATATTTGAAGAAATCAAACCAGCCTACTACTGGTTTGATTTCTTCTAATAGGTGCTTCATCTATTGCAACAAATGGGTCATTTTTCTGAAGAGCTATTTGGATTTATTCCAACAGCTGATTCATCAGTTGCAACCTATGGGGAATTTGTTGGAAGACCTTTTTTAATATCTTCCACTATATGTTCCAACACCACCAACACCAACACCAACATCAACAATAGTATCAATAACAAATAAATAACACCATATGTTCCAACACCATCAACAACACCAATAACATATGTTCCAACACCACCAACACTAGAAACAACAACACTAACAACAAAGAAACAAACAAAAGATAAACAGAAAAATAATACTACCAACAAGGCTTTTTAAAGATCTCCCAACAGATGAATTTTTTGTATATTTTAATAAAAATAATGGTTCATTCATTCAAGACTTAAAAAACATATTTTCTTTAATTTTCTCAATAAATAGGATATAGGTAATAGGTAAATAAATATAAACAACAGATGTAATAACTAATTTAAATAACCAATGTAAAAATAGGATATCTTACATTTTCAATTTTCGTCATAGAAAACATGAAAAATTTTATGGAACATGCAAAAAAAAGGCGAGAAGGCAAGAGCAATAGTGAACCATACTAGCCATGTCAAAAGCAAAGGAATCAAAACACCAATTTCAATCTAGAAAAAATATAGATTGGTTGAGATCCTAAAGAATTGTTAGGCGAAAGAGGAGAGAAAAAAGAGAAAAAAGAGGAGACAATTCGGATTACCCTAAAAGGAGAGAAAGAGAAAGAAGAGAGATGAACTATTTTATGCTTGAAGGAGAGAGAATTCTAGAGATGGTTTAAATATTTATTAATAATTAATGGTGGTGAAACACTTTGAGGAGACATGGCGGTAACATTGAAAAGACAAGATAAGACAACTCAAGGAGGAGATTTTTTAGTTATCCAATAAATATTTTTTATAGCCTTAGTATTTGTTATTTATTATTTCGGATAGAAAATAGCTTGAAAATAAAAAAAATATCTTAATATAGATAAATCATCTATTGAAATAGATGTTAACATCGGTTTGAAAATTTCCAACATATCAATCATTTTTTGCAACAGATGGCAACATCTATTTAATAATTTCTAATAGATAAGTCATTTGTTGCAACAAATGTTTTTATGTGTTTGATAATTTCCAATTGAAAAGCCATTTTTTACAACAAATTTCATTGTTTGTTTTATAATGATCAGTAAATAAGTCATCTGTTGCAACAGATTAACATTTATTTTAATAAATAATTATTACTATTTTATAATTTTCAACAGATGTCATTTGTTGCAACAGGTTAGTTCTCTATTTATTCAAATAAAGAGATTATTTAAAATATCTAAATTGATTTAGCTAGAATTAAGGATGATTTCATAGGTTAAAATATAATTCAATTGATGTTGTTGCAATTGTATGACGTTACTATTGTGTTTGTTATGGTCGCAGTCATCAGTTAATCAATTTGAGTTGAAATGATTCAGATCAAGTGATTGTTTGAAATATCTAAATTGATCTAGATAGAATTAAGGATGAATTCATTGGTTAAACTATAATTTCAATTGATGTCATTGCAATTGCATAATGTTGGTATTGTGTTCGCCCTGACTGGAGTCATCAATTTATCAATTTGAGTTGAAATGATTCATATCAAGCGATTGTTTGAAATATCTAAATTGATTTAGCTAAAATTAAGAATGAGTTCAAAGGTTCAACTATAATTTCAATTAATGCCGTTTCAATTATATGACATTGGTATTGTGTTCGTCCTGATCAGAGTCATTAATCGATTAATTTGAGTTAAAACTATTCGTATCAAATGATTGTTTGAAATATATAAATTGATTTAGCTATAATTAAAGATGAGTTCACAGGTTTTACTACAATTTCAATTGATGTTGTAGCGATTTCATGATGTTGTTATTGTGTTTTTCCTGGTCGAAGGCATAAATTAATCAATTTGGGTCGAAATGGTTTATAATTTCATGATGTTGGTATTATGTTTGTCCTAGTTGGACTCATCAATTGATAAATTTGAGTTGAAATAATTTATATCAAGAGATTATTTGAACTATCTAAATTAATTTATCTAGAATTAAGGATGATTTCATAGGCTAAACTAGAATTTAATTGATGTTGTTGCAATTGTACGATGTTAGTATTGTTTTTGTACATGGTTATCGTCATCAGTTCATCAATTTGAGTTCAAATGATTCATATCAAGCGATTGTTTGAAATATCTAAATTAATTTATCTAGAATTAAGGATGATTTCATAGGTTCAAATACTATTTCAATCGATGTCGTTATAATTTCATTATGTTAGTATTGTGTTCATCCTAGTTGGAGTCATCAATTGATCAATTTTAGTTGAAATGATTCAAATTAAGTGATTGTTTGAAATATCTAAACTAATTTAGCTAGAATTAAGGATGTGTTCATAATTTCAACTATAATTTCAATTGATGTATACGCCTTAATTCGGCACCCTGAACTTCAGATGGTGCTTACGACCCTGAAGGATCACAAACTAAACCATGATTGGTACCTGCTGTGATCACTAAATAGTAATACTGAAAATATATGCAGTAGAAATCTGAAAATCCCATAAGGCTCACAAACTAAAAACAAATACTGAATACTGATGATAATACTGATAACAATATTTGAAAAACTTAATAATTGACTATGCTAGTCTGAAAGCCTCTAACTGTCTAAATATGGAGTTGATGGGACAAGTCCCCAACTAAACCCGATAGAACTGACTGTTGCACTACTGAAATACTGAATAAATAAACTCTGTCCTCAAAATATAAGGACTCACCTCTAAATCTGATGCTTGAGAACTTGAGCTACTAAGTACGGTCAGGAACCGGAGCGTCTGAACCTATGATATGAGACATCATAGCGCAAAGTAAAAGTATGCGCCAGTATGTGGAATGTACTAGTATGCTAAGTGAGGTAGGCTGATACACAGGGGTTTATACGCATGCGATGATAACTGATGGAATAAATATTCATGAAGTAACTGAATGAGTATACATGCAAAACTGTAACTGCAAAACATAATGAACATGCGATACTACACATGTTATTATACATCATGTATTTGAGATTATACTGAAACTGAGTATTAAATTTTGATGGCTAAGTAATTGATAACCATTATTCTGTAGAACTACCTAAGTTCTTTACTAAATAATGAGACTAAAATTGTAACTGTGGGAGTGTTTATCTAACCGACATACCCCGATATAGAATAACTTGGGGTCCAACCTGTGACCTTATTTTGAAAGGTGTTAACACCTTGCCACAGGATACTAAAAAAGCTTGGTCAACCCTAATCTGGCAAGAAGACTCATGAAGTATGTATATATGATTGTGTCAACCCTAGTCTGGAAGGAGGACGACTTACCCTACGCTGGCTACGTAGTTCTGCAACGCAGAGACTGTCACTAAGGGTCAAACACTAAGCTGGTAGGAATGCCCCCATCCCTAGGTTCGCTCGGTGATGAATCCTACTCCCAACTAAATAGACACTAAACTGATTACTAGACTATACTAGGCTTGACAAAACTAACACTGATAGTGTTGACAGACTAAACTAGACTGAGTTCACTGAGTTTTGTTAACTGAATGAGTACTACTGTTCTTGACCTTTATTGGGACTATTCTTTAACTACTATAACTAAATCAACAGCTAGATTTTGGGTAATAAATACCCCCAGGACTTGATAGCATTAATAATAATAATACAACATAGCAATTCTTGAAAGCATAACAATAGTCAATTGATCACAATGCAATCACTGAGACATTTTGTCAAACACTTGGAAGTCATGAACTTGTAAATGAATGAGAGCACATGCTATCATGTTATGAATACACTATTCAATTCACATGGACATTCTATCAAACACTTGCAAGCCATAGTTTAAGCATGGGAGTAATTTAAACTTGCAATAATAGCATGAGTTTAATACTAAAATCACCAAAGGATCACAATGCACAATTAATTGAATTAGGCATTATGTCAAACACTTAGGAGGCATAACCTTGTACTTGGGCATGAACAACATGCTAATGCATCATGACTACAACAACCAATTCATAAGTCAAGGGTTTTGGCATGGGAATTACACGAATCACATACATGCCATTTTATATTCATGAAACTTGCTTTTAAATCTTGAGTTGAGACCATACAACAACACAAACTTAATACAACCTAATTTGTACATGTAAATCATGAAGCTATTAACTTGAAATTTTATAAAGGATTCTTGAAATCCAAGGGTGGAAGGAAACCCAAAGATGAACATCTAACATACCTTGATTATTGATTTTGTGAAGATTGTTGAGGATTTCTTTAAACTTGGACTTGAACTTGATGAACTAGGGTCTTGTTTCTTGAGAGAATTTGTGAATAATGAGTGAATGTTTTCCTTAGGGATGATTAATTTGGTGTTATGGCTGAATTGGGCAAGGAAAAAAGGACCTAATTACCCTTGAAAAGTCGTATTTAAATAAGCAAAACTAGCCTAGTGATGCGATACCTGATGCACATCGATGCGATAGTCGACACACCGTGTCGATGGTGTCAATGCGGTAGCCAATAAGACGTGTCAAGATCCGTTGGCTTACTAATTATGACATCCAAATATAGCCCAAATGAAGTCCAAAAATTCTAAAATTCACCGAATATGACCTAGTGACATCCTTGATCATGAATCAAGTTTAAAATCGACAATTTAAATCCCAAAGGATCAAAAATAAGATCGTCCAATTACAAAGGCTAAAAATGCTACTAAGTATTAGCACTTAGCTAAAGTTTTCTAAGTATAGGACCTCTTTTAGCATGTTATATAGGACTAAAATGGCTAGGACTTTGCAGGATGTTATAATATCTTTCCCTTGGGAACATTCGTCCTTGAATGAGACTGAATGAACTGAGATGAGCTGAGAAGCTGTACTTTCACTGACATACATAACTGAAGAATGACTGAATGATGGAGACATGATACATGACTGCACTATTTCATGAATGCATGAATGATATGCGAATATTATATAGCTGTAAATGAGTATTAAGTATAGTAAATCTAAGGAAGGCTATTACCTTAGGCTGAGTCTGAGTTTGCAAAGAAGAGGTAAGGATACTTGGTTCATATGTATGCTTCTACTTCCCAAGTAGCTCTCTCAACAGACTAATTTCGCCAAAGAACTTTGACAAAAGGAACTTATTTGTTCCTTAGTCTGCGAATCTAACGATCAAGGATTTTGATTGGAACTAACTCATAAAAGAGACTGTTCTGAACATCTACACTCTATATAGGAACTACAACTGTTGGGTCACCTATGCAGTTCTTTAGCAAGAAGACATGAAACACTGGATACACTGATGCTAAGTCTACAAGTAACTCAAGCTCATAAGCTACCTTACTAAAATAGCTCAGAATCCTATAAGGACCAATATATCAGGGACTAAGCTTTCCTTTCTTTCCAAATATCTTTACTCTTTTCATGGGAGAGATTTTCAAATAACACATAATTACTAATATTGAATTCAAAATCTCTCCTTCTCATATCTGTATAAGATTTTTATCGGCTCTGAGCTGCCTTAAGCCTCTCTCTGATTAGCTGCACTTTCTCTAAAGCATCAAACACCAAGTCAGGCCCCACTACCGCGGCCTCACCTACCTCAAACCAACAAATAGGAGATCTATATATTCTCTCATATAGAGCCTTAAATGGAGCCATCTAAATACTAGAACAATAATTGTTATTGTTGTAAACTCAATCAAAGGCAAATGTTCATCCCAACTTCCCTTAAAGTAAAAAACACACGCTCTCAGCATATCTTCTAAAGTCTATATTGTCCTTTTTGCTTGACCATATGTCTAAGGGTGGAAGGCTGTACTGAGGTGGACTTGGTACCAAGACCCTTTTGGAAGGCTTTCCAAAAGTGAGAAGTGAACTTCATACCTCTATTTAAAATAATGGACAATGGGACACCATGCAATCTGACCAACTCTCTAACATAGAGCTTGGAATTATCTTTGGCTGAATAAGAGGTATGAACTGGTAAGAAATTGGCTGATTTGTCCATCCTAGCCATAATAACCTAAATAAAATCATATTGCCACGAGTATGAGGCAAGCCTATCACAAAGTCCATGTTCACTTCTTCCCACTTCTAATTAGGAATACTAAACTCCTGCATAGACCCACTAGGCTTCTAATGTTCAATCTTAACCTGCTGATACATAGAGAACTTAGCTACGAATGTTGCAATGTCTCTCTCATCCCACTACACTAATAGACTTCCTATAAGACGTGGTACAACTTAGTGGCCCTTGAATGAATCGAGTAGAATACACCATGTTCTTCTACAAGAATCCTCTATCTCACCCCATCCACACATGGCACACATAATCTACCCTGACAGTGCAACAAACCATTTCACCCTTAAGAGAAAGCCTTTACCTTCTTATCTATTACTGACTCTTTCAGCTTAACTAAACTGAGATCCTTGTCCTGCTTTTCTTTAACTTTAGAAACGAAAGATGATTTTGAACTATTCTGCACCCAAACACTACTCTTAGCCAAATCAACCAAACAGACACCTAGACTTGCAAGATGATGAACTTTCTGAACTAACTTTATGTTACCATCCTTAACGTGATCAACACTACCTATGGACAACCAATTGACGGCATCTGCTACTATATTGGCCTTGCTCGGATGATACAGAACACTCATGTTATAGTATTTCAATAACTCTAACCATCTTCTCTGACGCAGGTTCAAGTTTTTCTGAGAAAATATATACTGTAGGCTTTTTTGGTTTGAGAACACATCAACATACACTCCATACAAATAGTTCCTCCAAGTCTGTAAGGCAAGCACAACAGCTGCTAACTCTAGTTCATGGGTGGGACAAATCTTTTCATGGGGCTTAAGCTATCTAGAGGCATAAGGCAAAACCTTACCCCTCTACATCAAAATACTCCCCAAACCAACTTTGGAAGCATTACAATAAAAAAAATTCATTTGAACCATCAAGAAAATTCAAAACTGGGGTTGTAGTAAGTCTAATCTTCAACTCCTGAAAACTCTTCTCACAAGAATCTGACCACTGGAACTTGACTTTCTTCTGAGTCAATCCATACATGAGGGATGCAATAGATGTAAAGCCATCAGTAAACCATCGGTAATAGCCAGCCAAACCTAAGAAACTCCTAATATCTAATAGATAGATTGGTCTAGGCCAATTTCTCACTGATTCATTCTTTTGAGGATCAACTCTAATTCCATCATCAGAAACTATATTACCAAGGAAATCTATAGATCTTATCCAAAATTCACACTTACTAAATTTGGTGAACAACTGATGGGCCCTGAGGTTCTGTAATACTGCTCTAAGATGAACTGTATAATCTTTACCACTATAGGAGTAGACAGAAATGTCATCAATGAGGACTATGATGAACATGTCCAAGTACTGCCTGAACACGTGGTTCTTTAAGTCCATAAAAGCTGCCGAGGTATTTGTAAGACCAAATGACATGACTAGGAATTCAAGTAACCATACCGAGTTCAAAAAGCTATTTTTGGAATGTCACATTCTCTAACTATGAGGTGATGATAGCCTAATTTGAGGTCTATCATAGAAAAGTAACTAGCACCCTAAAGTTCGTTGAATAAGTTATTAATTCTAGGAAGTGGGTACTTATTCTTGACAGTGACTTTGTTCAAATAATGGTAGTTAATACATATTCTGAGATAACCATCTTTCTTATATATGAATAGAATTGGTGCACCCCACAGGGAGATGCTTGGTCTAATGAATCCCTTATTTAAGAGATCCTTCAACTGCTCTTTTAACTCTTTAAGTTCAGCTGGAGCCATTCTATATGGTAGAATAGAGATGGTCCGAGTATCAGAAAGAAGGTCTATTTCAAATTCAATTTCCCTTTCGGGAGGAAATCTAGGAAAATCTTTGAGAAACACATCAGGAAATTCACTTGCTATTGGAACTGACTCAAGACTAGGAGTCTCAGAAATAGAATCCTTAACTTGAACAAGATAATAGACACACCCCTTAGATATTATTTCCTTGATTTGAGGTATTAAACAAGTTCACCCTTAAGTGCTGATGTGCTACCCCTCTATTCTAGGATAGGTTCATTCGGAAACTGGAAATAGACAACTCTATTTCTATAATTAACTAAAGTATATTTGGAGTTCTATCATTATTGTCTAAGCGGGCTGGTGTTCTTTTCAATCTTGCGATGAGCTTTAGTTGTTCTTTGTTGCTTTAAGTAGTAACATGTTCCATTGTTGAACAAGCAGTTATAAAGAAACCATTCTTTGTTGGAATCTATAACGCCCTAAATCTGGTACTCGAAATATAACACAGTGCTTATGACCCCGAAGGACCAAAAGCTGACCTATGACTGATACTTGTAACTGAGCACTGCATAACATACTTTGTAAATGCAGAATAAAAGGTCGAAAGGCCATAAGGTTCAAAAATTTGATAAAATATAACATCTGAATAATACGGTATCACAATACCAAAATAGAAATAATTGTCTGAACATGCTAGTCTGAAATCCTCTAAACTGTCTGAATAAGGAGTTGATGGTATATTTCTCCAACTACTAAAATAAACTAAATACTGAAAGAATGAAATAATCAAATAATAACATCCTCGACTGATAAGGAATTACTGCTAGTCTGACTATTGAAACTGGAATGTTATAGATGCTCTGGAGCTCGTGCTTTTTAACCTATGGTATAAAACACCTTAAAACAAATATGTTAGTATGATTAAATGTACTAATAAGCAAGTGAGGTAGGATGAATACAAGGGATTTATATCATGACAATACTAACTGACTGAATAAAATGAATGTAAGAATGCATGCATGAATACGTGAACTATAACTGAGATGCTGACATTACTAAATCTGAATACTGATAACATAAGTTTTTGTATAACTGATATTCTATTATCTGAATGATTATACTTGACAGTCCTATTTCTAATATAATTAGCTAAGTTTTATATTGAGCTGGGTGACTATATCTAACAGTCCTAAATTCTGTAGAACTATTTGAGTTCTATTACTGAGATTGAGACTGAGACAATAACTGTGGGAAGTAGTAATCTAATCGACATGCCCCTAATAAGCTATTATAGCTTAGTTAGGGTCCAATCTATAACCCCAATTAGAAGGGTATCAATACCGCACCACTGGTAAGGATAAGCTGTAAGTGATCCCTCCTTTAACAGGTACTCTAAGAAGAATGGTGGGACCCTCAAATAATTGGTTAAGCTATCTCATCTACCCTTATCTAGCAGGTTTGATGTATCAGCCTATGTTGTCTACGTAGTTCTGGAGCGCAAGGATTGCTTCAAAGAATCACACCCTCTACTCGTAGGTGAGTTCCTATTCTTGGGCTCACTCGGTGCTGAATCCTACTCCCATCTGATTAGACACTAAATTAATTATACTGAACTAACTGAACAGAGTTCACTGAGTTCCGTTGACTAACAGATTATTGCTGAGATCTGATAACTGATTGAGGTTATTGAGGTTACTGAGATTACTGAGTTTTCCTGTGTCATGAGACTAACTGAATACTGAACATGGCTTGAGTGAGAGTATCTTCAAAACTGACACTAGCTCAAGGCACACATCTAAATTGTTAGGTACAAGTAACCCCAACACTCGATAACATGAAATTTAGAAGATATGACACTTCTTGACACATAACCATAGTCAACAAATTATCGTACAATCATTGGGTATTTTCATGAAGTATTTGCATGCAATAAATTTACACATAAATAGGAATGCATGTAAACATATCATAATTTCATAAGACTAATCTCATGAGCATTACGTCAATCCATTACAAAGTATAACAATAATGTGGGAGTCATATCAAACATAAGGGAGAAACATGGATTCATCAATTTTGGTCACAAATAATTCATAAGGCATAATTCCTATTCTCTTGGGCATTTTGTCAAACACCTTGCATGGATATCTTTAGGATTAGGCATGAATATTGAAATAATACTTCATGGAAATATTTTACACTTTCAATGCAAGAATTTAAACCACATACTAACATATTTTTATGGTAGTCATTAAAGACTTCAACTTGGAAATCAAACAACAACTTAAACATGAATGTAATTCAATTCATACTATAGAATCCAAATTTTATATTTCAAATAGGGTTTCTTGAGCTTCATGGGTGAAACAAACCTATGAATCAACACTTGACATACTTGGGTGGATGATTTCTTGAAAATTGGTGGAGGAAAGCTTGAATTCTTAACTTGAAATGAAAGACCTAGGGTTTTTTTTCTTAAGGATTGGTCTTTGAGAGAAACCCTAATTTGGTATTATAGATAAATAATGAAGTTATGCGCTTTGGTCGGGTATAATTAGGGGGCAAAATGGGTGAAAAAGACCCAAATACCCTTTTAAAAATGGCTTAAAATTATTGATTAGAAATGGCGATGGTCCATCGCTGGCTCGACAGTCCATCTGTCCTGACCATCATACTTGGCCAGAATTTGAACTTTCTGCCTCGTCTGTGACGGTTTAGGAGATGGTCCACGCTAGCTCAGCGGTTCGTCAGTCCTGACCATCACACTTAGCCAGAAGATGGGTTCACTGCCTTAGTCACAACGGCTTGGGTGAAGGTTCATCGCTATCTCAACGGTCCATCGTCCTGACCGTCACTTTTGGGCAGTTCTCTATAAAACATCCATGACTTTTTACTCCGATACCAAATTTTGACGAAATTAGTTTCATTGAAAAGCTAACTTTAAACATTAATATTTAGAAAGTCATCACTAACTCTTCTGGAGACTAGATTTAACTTAAAGAAATTTCGAGGTATTACAGAATCTCTCGTATGTGATGTTCGGTGTTATAAGGAATGTTGGTAGTTCACTTTACCTTTGGAAGGAACTACCATTATATCAATGTACGGTTTGTCTAGTTCTTGAACGGTTAAGTAAGTTTGGATGAATGAAGTCAATCCATGCTGATAATGACATCAAAATTCATCAACTCTAACTCTATTAAGTCTTTTGAAGTAACTTTCTAAGACGCCATAACCAGACAGTTCATGTATACCCACTGGGCTATCATAGAATTATCCACTGAGGTAGAGACTGAGAAGGGCTCTGCTAGGATTTCAGGACTTACTCTAAAGTCAACAACTATATAAGGAGTTATAAAGGATAAAGAATCTCTTGGATCGAGCAAAACATAAACATATAAATGGTAAGCTTGTAACATACTAGTGACCATATCAGGAGAACTTTTTAGATCCTATCAGGACTAGAGTGCGTAGAGCCTATTTGGACGTTGCCTACTGGTGGTACTGGAAGCGGCACCCTGCTAAAACGGGCAACTGAACTGAGCTGGGGGACGATTATTCTAAGTCTTAAAACCCACCTAAGGACACTCCCTCATCTATAACCTAGTTTTCCATACCCAAAACACACATTGCTGCCAGCCCTACAGACACCCTGATGGTTTCTGCTACACTTCCAACAAAGTGGATTTATTTGAGTACTGCTAACATTACCCTGAGATTTAGAGCCTGTCTCCCTATCCTTATTATCGTTTCTAAATTTTAGAATTGGAGCACTGGCTAAGGACAGAGATGAGATTGGAGATTTCAAGTAGAACTGAGGATAATTACCACTCTCTGACTTAGGCTGAGTGAAGTTGAAGATACCTAATCTAGCCCTCTTGTTTTCCCTCTCTTTCTCTTTAATCTTCTTCTTCTTAATCTGTTGAGCATGAACTATTAACTAGGACAAGTCTATCTCCTTAATCAATATTGTGGTTCTATACTTCTTGATCATACTATTAGATACACCCGACATGAACTTTCTTATCTTAGACCTACTATAAGCTACCACATGAGGATCATACCTATCCAACTGAGTAAACTTGATGTAATACTCCTTCACTGTCATACTGCCCTACTTTAGATTAATGAACTCTAAAATCTTAGCTTCTCTTAACTCCAATGGGAAGAACATATCTAGAAAGGCAGTAGCAAACCCTCCCACTCTATGGGCCCTACATCTTTATCCCTATCTACCTTCGATTGCTTGGACTATGTATGATCCACATCCTGCAACTAATAGGCAGCTAACTCAGCACTCTTACTTGTGGTTACTACCACAATATCTGTAACTTTCTACACTATGTCAAGGAATTCTTGTGGGTCCTCTTCTGACTTAGACCCTGTAAGCGAAGCAGGGTTCATCCGGGTGAAGTCCTGAATTCTCTAGGCAGTAGTATTGTCTACTGGGTTGGCTTAAATAGAAGCTGGGCATTCATACTAGGCTGCTAGAATAAGCTAGAGTAGTAAAAATTGCTCTAAATTTTGCGTCAGAAATATGCTTATTCATGGGATCTTCTTGAAGAGGCGAAGGTGTTGGCTAATTACCAGTCCTTATTTTGTTGGTCCATTTGGGTTGTATGTTCTGTAAATAGAAGGGGAAATTAGATTAGAAAGAGTGTTCAACTCAAGCTAATGCTCACCCACACAATATAAACACTAAAAAAAGGGAACTTTTTCCTAAAACTCCTCATGGCTTCTTGTCCATAAGTGTGGGGGCTCTATATACCCATGCACAAGACTCTACTTGATGTGGCTTTTAGACTTCCTAGGACACTTTAGAACCTTAGGCTCGGATACCAAGTTTTTAATGCCCAAATTCTGCACCCTGAACGTCAAATGGTGCTTACGACCTCAAAAGATCACAAGCTAACCCATGACTGGTACCTATTGTGAGCACTGAATAGTAATACCGAAAATATATGCAAAAGAAATTTTAAAATTCCATAAGGTTCATACACTAAAAACAAATACTAAATACTAATGATAATACTAATAACAACATCTGAAAAACTTAATAACTAACAGTGCTAGTCTGAAAGCCTCTAAATATCTGAATATAAAGTTGATGGGACAAGTCCCCAACTAACATCGACTAAACTGACTATTGAACTACTGAAATACTGAATAAATAAAATCTATCCTTAAAATATGAGGACTCACCACTAAATATGCTGCTGAAAAGCTAAGCTGCTAAGTACGGTCAAGAACCTGAGCATCCAAACCAATGATATTGGACATCATAGTGCAAAGAAAGAGGATGCATAAGTATGTGAAATGTATTAGTATTCTATGTGAGGTAGGCTGATATACATGAGTTTATATGCATGAGAAAATAACTGACTGAATAAATATTCATGAAGTAACTGAATGAGTATTCACGAAAAATCATAATTGTTAAACATACTGAATATGCGACACTATGCATGTTATTATACATCATGTATCTGATATTATAGTGAAACTAAGCATTGAATTCCAATGGCTAAGTAATTGATAGCTGATAACTGATAGCAATTATTCTGTAGAACTGTCTAAGTTCTTTACTAAATATTGTGACTAAAACTGTAACTGTGGGAGTGTTTATCTAACCGACATACCCCGATATAGATTGATTTAGGGTCCAATCTATCACCCCAGTTAGAAGGGTGTTAGCACCTTTCCATGGGATATACACAAAGCTTGGTCAATCCTAATTTGGTAGGAAGACTGATGAAGTATGTATATATGATTATGTCAACCCTAGTCAGGCAGGAGCATGACTTACCCTACTATTTCTATGTAGTTCTGTAATGCAGGGACTGCTACTAAAGGTCAAATTCTCTACTGGTAGAAATGACAACATCCCTGGGTTTGCTCGGTGTTGAATACTACTCCCTACTAAATAGACACTGAACTGATTACTACACTGTACTAGGCTTGACTAAACTAACACTGATAGTGTTGATTGACTGAACTAAACTAAGTTCACTGAGTTTTGTTAACTTACTAAGTACTACTGTTCTTGACCTTTACTAGACCTATTCTATAACTACTGTAACTATATAAACAACTAGATTTTGGGTAATAAATACCCCAAGACTCGATAGCATCAATAATAATAATACAACATAGCAATTCTCGAAAGCATAGCAATAGTCAATTGATCACAATGCAATCACTGAGACATTTTTTCGTACACTTAGAAGTCTTGAACTTGTACATGAATGAGAGCACATGCTAACATATCATGATTACACCATACAATTCACATGGACCTTCTATCAAATACTTGTGATCCATAGTTTAAGCATGGGAGTTATTTAAACATGTAATAATAGCATGAGCTCAATAATAAGATCACCAAAGGATCACGATGCACAATTAATTTACTTAGGAATTATGTCAAACACTTTAGAGGCATAACCTTATACTTGGGCATGAACAACATGCTAATGCATAATGAATACAAAAACCAATTCACGATTTAAGGTTTTTAGCATTGGAATTACACCAATCATATACAGGCCATTTTACATTCATAAAACTTGCAATTAAATCTTGAATTGAGACCATACAACAAAACAAACATGAATACAACCCAATTTGTGCAAGTAAATCATAAAGCTATTATCTTGAAATCTTAAAAGGGTTCTGAACTCCAAGGATGGAAGAAAACCCAAGGATGAACACCTAACATACCTTGATTATTGATTTCGTAAAGATTGTTAGAGATTTCTTGGAACTTTGACTTGAACTTGATGAACCAGGGTTTTGTTTCTTATGAGGATTTTGTGAATAATGATTGATTTTTTCCCTTAGGGATGAATAATTTCGTGATATGGATTAATTGGGTGAGGGGAAAAGGACCTAATTTCCCTTATAAAGTCATATTTAATTGAGAAAAATTGGTCCAGTGATGCGATGCCCGATGCACCATATCGATGGCATCAATGCAATAGCCGACACATCGTGTTAATGGTATCAAGGTGGTAGCCAACGCGACGCATCAAGATCTCATTGGCTTACTATTTTTGAAGTTAAAACATGTCCCAAATGAAGTCCAAAAATTCCAAAACTCACCCAATAAAACCTATTGACATCCCTGATCAGTAATTAACTTTAAAATCAATAATTTAAAGTCGTAAGGATTAAAAATAAGATTGTTCCATTCTGAAGGCTAAAAAATACTTCTAAGACTTAAAACTTAGCTAAATTTTTCTAAGTTTAGTACCTTTTTTATGATGCTATATAGGACTGAAATGGCTAGGACTTTGTAGGATCTTACAATGTCATTGCAATTGCATGACGTTGGTATTGTGTTTGTCCTGGGTAGAATCATCAATTGATCAATTTGAATTGAAATGATTCATATCAAGAGACTATTTGAAATATATAAATTGATTAAGATAGAATTAAAGATGATTTTATAGGTTCAACTACAATTTCAATTGATGTCATTGTTATTGCATGATATTGGTACAATATTCATCCTGGTCAGAGTCATCAATTGATCAATTTGAGTTGAAATGATTCATTTAAAGTGATTGTTAAAATAGATAAAATGATTTAGCTAGAATTAAGGATGAATTCATAGGTTAAACAATAATTTCAGTTGATGTCATTGCAATTGCATGATGTTGGAATTGTGTTCGTCCTGACCAGAGTCGTCAATTGATCAATTTGAATTGAAATGATTCATATTACATTATACTAAGTTAATATTAAATTCAATAATGTTCTAAGTGAAATTAATAGCCGAAAACTAATTTTAGTGAAATTAATACAATTTATTATAAAACATTTAAAAATTATATACTTGAAAAAATTAATTAAGATTAATTCAGATCGTATTACATTTTCAAAACTTGCCATTCTTTTTCAAAATACAAATTGACCCATCTTAATCATTCATTTGCAGAAAAAACATTTTATCATTTCCAATCTTGAGTTCTATCTTTTTCCTTTATCTCTCAATAATACAAACAACAATTACACAACATATTAATCATCCTTTCACAACAGATCAATTTTCTTCTCATTTCTAATAATATAGTTGTTATTTTTGACTTCTTTCTTGCTTTTATCCATTATTTTCTCTCTCTTCATAGGTAATAGAGTTGGAGAAGGGTTCTATATTTATTATTTTTTAAAAATTAGGGAGTTTTAGTTAATGATAAAAAAAGACTTTTAGTTGTATTATCTTCAAGTATCGAATTAATAATTTAAAGTTTTGATGTTAAAAACATAGGAAAAACTTGAGAAAATCCTAATTTTTATTTTAGTGTTCTGTTCACTATTATGGTATTATCTGATGGTGTTTGTAGTATTGTTGGTGGCTGTTGGTCATGTTTTTATTGTTAGTATTGGTGGTCTTGGTGTTGGTATTGGTAGTGTTGATATTAGTGGTGGTATTTGTATTGGTGGCGGTGTTACTATTAGTGGTATTGGTATTGGTGGTATTAGTACTGCTTATTTTGTCATTGGTGGTGCTAGTATTGGTATCAATGGTGGTGTTGGTTGTATTGGTATTGGTATTAGTTGTGGTATTTGTATTGGTGGTATTGGTGGCATTGATATTTGTGTTGGTAGTGTTGGTGACATTGGTATTGGTGTTGGTAAAGTTGGTATTGGTGATGTTGGTGGTTTTTGTGGTATTGGTGGTAGTGGTGTTGGTATTGGTGGTGTTGGTGTTGGTATTGGTGTTGGTGGTGTTGGTTTTTCTTGTTGGGGGTGTTGGTATTGGTGTTGGTTTTTGTATTGGTGTTGGTAGTATTGGTATTCGTGTTGGTATCGATGGTGGTATTGGTTTTAGCGGTGTTGGTATTGGTGTCTAGCTATTGCAACAGGTGGAACATTTGTTCGGAGATATTAAAATACGTCTTCAAACAGATTCCCTATCAATTGCAACAAATGTTTCAGCTATTGGCATAAAATAAACCAGTAGCAAGACTGGTTTGATCTCCTCCAATAGGTTGTTCATCTGTTGCAATAGATGATGCATCTATTGTAACATATGATTCATCTATTCCAACAGTTCGGTTATCTATTGGAATATTTTTTATAATATGACGCATAAAAATTTATTGAATTTTGTCTGACCTTTTTTTAAAAATTAAGTAGACATCAATTGTAATGTATTTTTGTTTTTCTCTTTTTGGTTGTAGGTAAAAGATATCTCCCAAATGAAAATAAAATGAAAATGGATCAACTTCTTACCACCTAACAGAAAAGAATAGAGTACAGATGCATTCGGAGGAGCTTCCTGAACAATCTCAGTGATGGAAAAGTAAAGTTGAGAAAAGTTATAAAAATGATATTGAGGGAGGTGGAGAAGAGTATGTAGAGGGTGGTGAGGAGAAAGAACAAAAAGATAAACAAGAAGAAGAGGAAGTAGAAAGTGAGAAAGATAATGATGATCAACATGATGATAATGCATCACCAATGGAATGTGAATTAAGATTGAAATCCCAGCATGATCTTGTCAAACTATTAGTATTGACAGGTTTCTAATGGAGATGCCGATAAATAACTCTACAAAATTACCAGGTGATTTTGTAGTTGAAACCTTGTTGGGGAAACCTTTTGATTAACTGGTGATTTTGTAGTTAAATCTCTATTGGGTAAACCTTTTGATGATTTTAGGTATACTATGAAGTAGGAAAAACTAGAGGAATTTTTTAAGAAGAGTTGCTTTGGACACTTTCTTAAGCTGCCTGAGGACAACAATGCTTGTTTTCATATGAGCTTGGTATATGGTCTTCTCAAGCATAGGATCGAGTTCGTAGAGGATGATAAAGATTTGAATGAAGGGGAAAAATATGGATTAAATCTGGAACAACTAATGTTGCATGCCGGTTTATTTTGGCATGAAAGAGTTTACCATAGTGACCGGCTTGAGATGCAATAGTCCAAAATAACCTCTTTATCAAGGAAAGACCCCACAAAAGGTCCAAGGCAAGTAGGATAGCAAAACTACCACCATCAAACAAAGGAAAGACATTGTCCAACCGACCACTCACCAAAACCAACAAAAGCAAGGAAAAAATATATTGGTTGTTGAACATTGATGGATATGGCTACAAAGCCATGATGTTGTTAAAATATCTCAAGGATAAAGCCATACAAAAGAAGTACAAGGAGCAATTGTACTTAGTTTGTCTTGCCCATTTTGTTATATTGGCATGATATGTCTAGAAAGTCATAGAAGATGATTTGATTGAGCTTGCTGAGGATTCTGAGAAATTCAACAATTATCCCTAGAGATATAACAACTACAAGTTGTCTATCAAATATTTATAGACTAAGCTACCCCCAAACACGATATCCTTAGACGGCTTTCCTTGGGCCTTCACGGTAAATTTAATCACTATTTGTTTATACTTGTATTAGTTTATATTTATATTGAATAATTATCATGACCTTTTTTTGTTTGATTCCTGTTTACATTTTTTAGGCTTGGGATTTTGAAGTCATTCCTTCCTTCCGAAAGCAGGTCAAGAATTACCTGAATGAGATTTCTCATCCACATATCCTTAGGTAGTTAGCTGCAATGAGCAATATTAGAATTAAGGAGATTGATGTTCTTAACCCTCCGGATGATGCAGTAAATCATTTTTCAAGTAAAATAATTTGACTTAAAGTAAGATATTGAAACAGATGGGCCAACTGTTCCAATAGATGGATCATCTATTGTATTTTATCTTAATAAATTACCCTTCTAGTGCAATAAATGGGTAATCTATTGTAACAAATGAGTCATTTTTTATAACATATTACCCTTCTATTACTTTGGTTCTCTGAACATGACTTAACATGTTGCCCATTTACTAAAAATTATGCAACAGATGGATAATAAGATGATATAGATGGTTAATCAATTTCCACATATGAATCATCTGTTGCAACATAAAGATAATTTTTTGCATAAGTTGTCCGTGTTAACATATTACCTAACTTATTACAAACTATTATTTGATTTAAATGTATCTACCCTTTTTAGGTTGTGCATCCATGGATTGTACCTTCTGAGCAAGAGTTAGAGATGATTTCTTTTATTATTCTAGGTCTTGTTGATACAATGATAGACCCAAAGGTGGAGTTAATATAGAAGGAATTAGATGGAGCAACAACCATAAGAAGAGTAGTTAGGCAAGGTCAGCCTCATATTGAGGCTCTTCATCACATACCTTCTACAATAGATCTGGGTGCTTCTTCTGGAGTGTTGCTGGTGGAGTTGTTGAGGTTGGTGATAGCTATACTGATGTTGATGCTGCTACCAGTCATGATGATGAGCATGTTGATACTCAAGAAAAATAAATTTGTTTAAAATCACCCTTTACAGTTGTCCCTCTCACTCCTCTTAACTCATGTTCTCATTGCACATGCAAAGAGACATGGATAGATAGAACAAACTCCTTCAGAAAATAGATGCCCTCACTAATACTATTACGGAATTGAAACCCAAGAGGGGTGTCATACCATCCAAGAAGGTGGAAGAGCCATACACTCCTATAGTGGAGGTTAGGAAGACAATTAGAAATATACTCTTAAATAGGAAAGTAAAAAAAATTACAACTCCTCCTCCTCCAAAAGTTGATGAATTTCAGGGACCATTGAAGAAGGTGACATATATTCAGAACTCGATGCCAAAAAGAATATTGTTCTAAGAAAGAAAATAAATTCCAAGCAACGAGCAAAAACCTTCACCATGAATGCCTTTTCCCCCAAGACTTCAAGAAGATGACAAATATGGAAGTGTGGTACGTGGACACGGTAAGTTTACTTTTCCTAACCTAGCCTTCTAGTCTACTCCATGAAGAAGAAGCTACACAATAAATGTGTTATCTGTTTCAATAGTTGGGTATTCTAGTGCAACTGGTGGTTCATTTGTTTCAACAGATTATCCATCTGTTGCATAAGTTGCATTAGATGGGTAATCTGTTAACAGATTCAGAGAACCTTGTGCAACAGCTGGACTATCCGTTGAATTTTCCACTTTGTTTTCCTTTTGTAAAATTACTATCCTATTTAAAAATTATCTTATTATATCACAGAATGTTGTTGAAATTGTCTACCTCAGAATACAATTAGCGTACTAGGATGCTTATGATGCTGGCGATAGAATAATGGACCTCAACTTCTACAATAATTTCAAGAATAGGTATGATGAACTCATTCATCTAGCATCAACTCCAAGTGGCCTAAAATTTGATCATTAGTTTCTAGGTTCGAATAGGATAAAGTATGATTGAATATATTAGAGAGAAGAGACCATATCCATACGACAATGACTGGATCAAGGCAATGAGAATTCTTGCAGTCATGAACATGGACGTAAAACATTTTCTGGCTCTTGAGATACTACTTGAGGACGGAATAATGAAGGTTTATGACTACAACTTACCTGTTTTTGATGAGGCTAATATTTTTACTAAGATGGAGGCACTAGTGGACTTGTTCCCCAACTTGTTGAGGCAGAGTAAACTGATGAATAATTTTCTAGCAAATATGTTGAATGAAAAATAGGATTTTTAAGGTCGAAAAAAGGACAATCACCTTCAAAAAAACAAATCGGTGCCATATGGGGGTCGTATGCTCTTGAACACATCAAATATTTGCTAACCAGCATAGAAATGACCAACCTAATGACCTTTCTATGTGACAACACTATGGCAAGGATGCAAGAGGTCTGGTATTATGGGGTAATAATTACTCCCTCCATCCGTTTTATGTGTTGCCATTTCCTTTTTAGTCTGTCCCGAAAAGAATGTCACCTTGCCTTATTTAAAAATCATTTAATAGAATCATTCCCATTTTATCCTTAGTAGGTCCCACTTATTAAGAAAAGACAACTAAAAAGTAAGCATTAAGAGGGGAAGTGTTGTAAACTTTACAAAGTTATTACTTATTTCTTAAATTTTGTGCCCAGTAAAATAGCGACACATAAAATAGGACGGAGGTAGTAAGAGGTTTGAGTCTGTGTATGTAAAATAAGAAGATATAGAAACACAAATACCATGGCAATTTTTATTTCACCTCACTTCACATGTAGTGACTATTTTTTATGTTTGATGAAAATTATCTGTATTGATAGATAGTTTATCTATTATAATAGTTAGTTATCTGTTGAATTATGCAGATGATTATATCTAAGTCTATCTATTGTAACAGATAGACTTTCTGTTGCAATATATAGTCTATCTGTTGCAACAAATAGGTCATCTATTGGAACAAATAAAAATAGTAGGAAGACCTATTTGATAAATTCCAACAGGTTACGTACATTTTGCAACATATGTCTAAATCTTTTTGCTAATTTCCAATAAATATATCGTCTGTTGCCAAAGACCCATTATCTGTTGCATTATTGAATCTAGTATTTCATTTCAATTAATAAGTTCAAATCTAAGTATAAAATAGAATTCATAGACAAGATAAAATAAATCGAAGACTAGAGAAATTAGATGAATTAAATCAACAAATAAATAAATTGTAAAAATTGTTATGGGTACAGATGATCTACTGAACAAATAAATCAACAATTTATGTTTTGCAAATAATTCCTAAGGAGAATTTATTACTTTGAAAGACTCAATCTATAAAAATCTAATCAATATGAAAAAGTTGTTCTTCATCCAGTACTATGGAATTTGGCTTTGGTCGTCGTGGATCTTTAATGTTATGGTTTTTGAGCTTTTGCTTCTCCATATTTCCATAAAATAGTAGCATATCTTTTATGGAGTAATCCAACATAAAGTCCATCATTTGGTACTTCTAATCAATTACTCAAATACTAGGTGTAAGCGGCAATAAAAAAATTTCAATCCCTATTTTTGTAAAAATTAGATAATCCATATCCTGCAATTAATATAAGAGTTTTGAAATTTATAAAATAAAACTGAATCATGATACTTATTGGCTACCACTGGGTTGTTGAGAAATTCCTTCAACATATTCTACATCAAATGGATTACCTATTTTAATCCCATTGTGTTTTAATCGTCGATCAATCAGTACAAACCTTTTCATCAAAAAAGCTACTTATATCAAGGTAAGTGGGAAATATTTTGGTTAGATTTTATATCGCAAACAACGGCCTAGAACATCTCCTTCCCAACATTAAGTCGTAAACTCAGATGCACCTTTTTTTTAGAACGACGAGAACCAACACCCAATGGAATTCATCACCACAATTGATTGGGATGTACACTTTGTCAACCAAATGCCAAGGTAAGCCAGCTGGAATGCTAAAATATTTGATGATATTGATTAAGAATTCCTCATTTTGCGAATCTTCTAGTCATTGTTGACAATACCTATTGTAGACATTATTGATGTAAACTTTGTACAAATAAGTTCTTGTCATGTATCTATATTGGTCTTGTGTTTGCAACTTGGACTTATTTCAAATGTAGTAAGAAGTAACATCGATGTGCTTCACATATTATCAAAAATTTTAGATTACGTGACAAAAAAATTAATACACAGATATAATTAAATAAAGTATTAATAGTGAGATGTGTGGCCTTTAAACTTCATCATTCCAGTAAGTTTGGGTCCGTGACATAAAATAGAACCAATTCTTCATTCAGGGATGTCTAATAACAAAGTTGAAGATATCAAAACCAATATCTGATTGGTTCATTTCATAGTATTTTTCATTTTTTTTCTGCATGATTTATATGTGTTAATGTCATATTTTTAAAAGAAGAATTGTATAAATCAATATCTTTAAAAAATGATTTAAGTACCTACTGGCATGAATCTTTAACAGCCCATTGGCAGTCTATTCTGAATAGTCGTTGATCAACTTGGTTAATTTTTTTGAAGCCTTGTCCGAGATGTTAGCCCTACAAATGGGTAATTCTTTCATTCTTATGGACTATCAGGCATTACTTTTTCTTCATCTTGGAAGTAATTAATGGAATATAAATTGTGATAATATAATGTTTAGCATTATCTTATTCTATAATATCCACCTAGAGAGCGAGAATTATCAATGCTAATTATAGAGATATGAAAAACAAAAAAAGATAACTCATCTGTTGGAGAAAATTAAACATGTATTCTTCCTATTTTAATTTTCCCAATAGATTACCTATCTATTGAAATAGATGGGTTGTCCGTAGGGACAAATTAAAATAAAAAATGGCCTATATGATAATTTCCAATAGATGGCCCGTCTGTTGCAACATATGACTCATCTGTTTAGACAAACTAAAATAGTAAGAAGTCTTGATTTAATCTGTCCTAACAGATGACCCATCTGTTGCAACAGATAGGTCATTTTTTGTTACAAATTAAAATAGTAGGAAGACATGTATGACAATTTCCAATAGATGACTCATCTGTTGGAACAACAAAAAATAGTATTGAAGTTTTGATGTAATTTTTCCCAATAGATGGGCCATTCTTTGGGACAAATTAAAATAGTTGGTTACCTGTTTTATTTCCTCCAAAATATGAGACATATATTGCAATAAATAATGCATCAGATGCAACAGGTTTGTTGTCTATTGTAATAAATGTCTATGGTTTTTATATAATTATAAGCAGATGTGTCATCTATTAAAATAAATATGTATTATGTGTTTGTTAGAATAGATTATAATATTCACCTTCTTCAGCTCATGCTGCTATCTTGTGGCATTTGTACATTGATCAAAAGTGCAAGACAAAGAAAGAGGAGTTGTAATTTTGCCTTGTTTGATGCTTGATAATGACTTAGAGATTTATTTCCTTCTCCACTTAGCTGCCTTAATCTATAATGGAGTGTATGGATATGAAATCCTCTTTTATGGAATGACACCTCTCTTAGATGTCAATTACTTTATAGAAGTAGTTAATTCATTAGTAACATTAATTATTCCATCATGTTTCGCCTTATAGTTTTGATATTTGCATGCAGAACATTCGCTAGGAGGGTTAACATTTATAAAACTAGTATAATCATAATCATAATGGTTTGTTTTTTCAAAAACATCAAGTGAAGCATCATTATTCCTAACAACAAAACCACTACCTCTACAACCACCAATAGCTCCATCACTTCTAACACCATCAACAACAACAAGCCCACCCTACAAAATAATTTTTCTTGTAATGGTTGTTGCTCCAAACAATTTCTGTTTTTATCATATCAATAACCTTAGGATCTAATAAAGTTTGCTCATACTGTAAATGAAGAAAAAATGGAATCTTTAACTTTCGATTGGTCAGAACAAGCCACAGATGCATAATTTAAAATAAATCAGTACATATATGATTAAATCATTGAAGAAAATCATTAATTAAAAGAAAAACTTAATGAGAATTAGACTTACTATTTCCTTTAGGGGGTTGAAGAGATCAATAAATTTTGTTTTTTTATCAGTTTTGGTTGACAACCATCTCAATATTCTTGGACATGAAACTTCTTATTGGTAGTTCACTTATTGTCTCAAATAAGGAATGACATCAAATGCTCAAGCCTATAAAATAATGCCAATAAATTAAAAGAATTATTCAATAAAAATGATGAATCATAATAAAAGAAATATTTATCACGAAAGCCCATGAAAAGCCATATAAGTTAACTGTCTTTAGCGTTAACGAAGTCAACAAATATTTGACAATTACTTTAAAGATTTCATAACCCTAAGGATAACTTTTAAATGCCTCAAGATCCTCGAAGAGCTTTATTAAACCAAGAGGTACATTATTGTTAATGTCTCTTGCCTGAAGAATATTATGTACAAACCAAACAAAGCACAATGATTACTTTTGCTTCTTTGAAAGTCTTTTACCTTTCAACGCTTCTATCAAGTTTTTATTTTTAAAGGTTGGACCAACAAAGGACACCAAGTCATTAATATCACTTAACATAAATTTACCTTTTTCGAGTGTGTGGGATGCTTTTTGGGGGTTCGAGCAGGTATAAGCTGAGAAGGAGAAGGAAGATAATATTTTAGTCCAGTAACTATGGCAAACTCTTTCCTGCCAAATTAAAAGGCATGCCAAAATAATTTATTCATACCTCATCTATTTTATCTTTATTTTCATATATAAAACTACTCTTGAGAAGGTCATATACCATAGATGTTTGGAAATGGACATCCTCTAGCAAATAAAGATATTTCCCAAAGAAGCTATGCCTGAAATAAGCATCCAATTTTCGGTCTCGAAGTATTTTTATGAATACGTCAAAATATTTTTCCATGGCATACTTAACCACTAAATCACTAGTTAAATATGTGGCACCATCGTACTATATTTTTACAGGATAACTATCAATGCTAAAGATTTTGGCCAACTCTTCAGTGGAAGGGCTATTAGTATTTGGATCATCTCTTGGGAAATATTCCTCATCCATATGTTCACTGTCTTCTGCTTCTGATTGAGATATAACATGTAAAGCAACCTTATAGAATAGTGGATTTAGCCTAGATACTTCACTTGTTCCTTTACTTGGACTTGATATGATTTTTTTTTATTTGGGAGCCATATTATCTTAAAATAATAGGAAAATAAAAAAGATTATAATTGTTTAATACATTTTTAAAAAGGATAAAAGTAAATCTAATACGTACAACATAGTAAAATAATAGTTCCAACAAATCACATATTTGTTGCAACAGGTGGGTTTTCTATTGCAACATATAACTAACCTATTATAATAGATGAGAAATCTATTGGAAACAATAAAAATAGTTTTAATATTTTTGTGATTCCTTCCAATAGATCACTCATCGATTGAAATAGATGACTAGTCTGTGCAATAGGTCATTTATCTATTGCAACATATGAGTGATCTATTGGAACTGTTATCAACTATCGATATTGTTTAGATTTCTTCTAATAGAATGGTCATCTTTCACAATAGATGAATGATATTTTGGAAGATATCAAAGTCTTGGACATATAGTCATGTAGGAATAGTTAATAGGATTCAATTCAATAGATGGTTCATTAGTTGCATCAGATAGTAAATCGGTTGAATCAGATGTTTTATTTGTTGCATTAGATGGTAAATTTTTTGTATCAAATGGTAAATCTATTGTATCAGATGATAAATCTGTTGCATCAGATGGCAAATCTATTGCGGGAAAAATCAGTAGCACAATTTTGTTTAATAGAACAATAACAATATTACCATTTAATATCAAATACACCATTTTTACCAAGAACAATAGTAAATCAATCAAGAAACACCAACACAAAATGCACACCAATAACATCAACAGTGACAAAAAATACCAGCATTGTTGTTTTGATAGTTCAAATATAATCAAAAAAAATAAAACTTCAAAAAACTCAACAGACACTAACAAATTGGATGAATTCAATGACAAGAACTATAGTAACAACAAAATATCATATTTCACTTTGAAAAGAGAAGAAATGAAATACCAGAAATTAGGTGTTTCTTCAATCCCCATTTCAAATTTAAGCAAAAAATATTGAAATTGTTAACCAATACTAGAAGAGAACTTGGCTCAAGTTCTTATTTTTCTTGATAATTAAAAAACCCTAATTTTTTATAGGTGAAAGAATAAAAAGGACGATGGCGAACTCAAAGTTGTTTCCATCAGTGAGTAATAATATCACGTCGATTAAGGGTTAAAAGTAAGAAAGGAACTCGAAACCTAACTATTTTTTGTTGAAGGTTGAAGTAATCAAGAATTGAAAGGAGAAATTTGTAGAACTATTGGTTGGGAGAATTTTGAGAGAAACTGTTGAGAGAGAGAAGGGGAGAGAGAAGAAGGGAGAGAGATGGTTGATTTAAAGAAGAGAGGGTTGTGGGTTGATTTGAATTTTTTAAATGATTATAAAGTTTTAAAAATATTAATCAAGTCAGCAATTAACTTAATTAAGTTTTCTAATTATGTTTGACCCTTTAAGTTGTGTCACCATCCTTCATTTAAGACTTAAAAGAAACCTTTCTTTCAATTTTCTCATGTTTGGTATGTATTTTTTTGAAAAATGTTTTCATAGATAAGAAGCTGATTTTTTACATATTTTTTTTATGTTTGGTTGGTGATTAAAAATATTTTATAAAAAATATAAAATATTTTCTAGTGTTTGGTTGGTGAATGAAAAAATATTTTTCAGAAAATACATTTTAGTGTTTACCTAAAGAGTAGAAAATAATTTTCATAAAAATAAGTTTTGATCCTAAAAAATACTTTTTCAGAGTGTTTTCAATATGGAGAAAAATATTTTCTAGGAAAATAAGTTATTTCTTATTTATATTCTTGTATTTGTTATGCAAGTAGGAAAATTTTTTCTAAACGTATTTACAGATATTTAACAAAAAATAATAAGAACGAATAGGATAAGAAAGGTTGGTAAGAAAAAACTTTTGAAATGTTTTTGAAAAATAAAATAAAAAATTAAATCATTTTTTTGAGGGGAGGAGGCTAGTGTGTGTGAGAGGGAGGTAGGGGTGGAGGGGGAGAGGGTCAGAATAGGTGGTAAAGGTAGAGTAAGAAAAACATTTTGAGTTTTTTTGAAAAAAACTTAAAATAATAACTTTTTTAGGGGTGAGGGTGTGAAACACCCTAGGTTATGACTCTTAGAAAATTTCTCGATTTTTGGCTTTTGGGCATCACACGACTTGGGGTACTTCTCGTATGATATGGTATGGTTTGGTTAGTCTTGATCATATGGTGACTAGTGTGGGTTGGATGGTTTCTTTCCAAAGTACGGTTGGAACATACAAGTTGTATTTTAGGGTACTAATGGTAAGGTGTCAATCGTATGTTGCCTTAAGTTTAGTCTAGGTGATTCAATTCTTCCTAGGGTATGATTTTATGGTACTAATCGTATGGCTGGATATGGTTTGGCTTGTGTGGTCATATGTTGGATAGTGTTTAAGGTCTAGGAGAGGTCTAGGGTGTAAGATAAGGGTACCACTCGTACCCTAGGGTACGGTTGGGGTGGTCATACTATTCTGTGGGAATTTTAAGCAGTTTAAGTTGTGGGTAATCTGGACATTTCCCCTCTTAACCTATTATGACCCCACGACTTAAAAACCTTTTTGGGGCTTCATTAACCTATTTGTGATCAATCAAGCACTCTAAACTCTCTCCAATCTCTCTCATGTATTTTGGGACTAAGAAGGCTATGATTTCTTTAATAAAATCAATTTGGGTCTTAAAAGGGTAGTTTCTTTACATGTTTTCGCTATCTAAGGCATGCTACTCCTCCTTCATTGTTATTTCCAACTAAAGGCATGTTTTATGAATTGTTTTCATGGCATAAATGTTGTATTATTTTGGATTTTCAAATACATATTAGGGGTTTTGCTTATAATGGTTGGTTATGGTTTTCCCATGTCTTTTACTTATGGTTTTCATGTTACTATGGTTGTTTGATTATTTGGCTGCATGACAATGGCTAATTGGTACATGGTTTTATCAATTGAAACACTATTCCCCCAACTTGTTTGATAAAATATCTATGTGAATGGTTTTGGTTAAATTGTTGGACTTTTAATGAACTATGCATGTATAACTTGGAAATGGAACCCTAAATGGTATAAATGGTTTAGAATGGTTAAATAGTAAGATCTTGGTGGTTATGGTTGGTCTAGTTGAATGCCTTGTAGGGTACAAGGTCCCAAGCAAACTTAATAACAAACATATTGTGGGGTACATGGGATTCTTCAAGATAACTTAATCATATAATATATGGGTACATGGAAATCTCTTCTTTAAAAGGATGGCTAAGGACATTGTTTGCAAGCTATAGTCGGTATGATAATACCACTACTTATAGCCTTGGTTAATAATAAATGGAATCATGGTTTGTCTGTGTGGTAATAGTTTTAATTGGGCAATAATGGTGGAGTGTGATAGCTAATCGTGAAGGCATGAGTCTAATAGATGGGCACTAGAAACCCATTTTTATAGACATTAAGATTGTTCATGGAAACCATATATGATACTTACGGGGTATACGAGAATCCCCAAATTACACTTGTACATATGTATCATAGAGAGTAAAGGGTACTCGAGAATCTCCTACTTCTAAGGTATCTCTGATTTGTACGGCTACTTGCTTCTGGGTCCGTTCAGGGGGATACAATGGATCCATATAGCTCTTGGGTAGTTCTAGGATGGTTAAGCTACACATACTCAGTTTAATAGTTTTAAAGGCATGCTAAACCTAGTTCCCTTCCCTGGGTGGTTATATATATGTATGTATGGTTGTGAATGGAAATGGTTGGTTTACTTTGTTTTAAAGGTTGGCATTATTTTATCCTTATCCAATGTACATTCTTGCATTCACCCGCCAACCCATTTTCGGGCGTTGTATACCGACGTGATGCAGGAACCTGCCATTCTACTTCTATTGCTTAGTGATTTCATTCGGGATCAGTTGTTGGATTGAAATGATTAGCTTCCATATTTCAAAAGTTTCACAACCCGAGGCTACCCCCTAGTTGCGGCAATGGTACTTATGATGACAAGTGACAACAACCTAACCCATGAGCTGGTACCTATTATAAGCACTAAATAAAGTAAGAAATACGCATATGCAGAATACAAATATTACACCATAAGGTTTAAAGTACTAAAAACAGTGCATCTAATACCAAAAATCTAAAACATATGCGAAAATACTAAAAATTTGACTGAAAAGACTAACAAACTAACTGACTGTCTAAAATGTCTGAAAGTCTTTAAACTGAACGAAAAAAGAATTGATGGGACAAGCCCCAACTATCTCCAAACTGTCTTACTAAAATGAAATACGAGAACACTTAAATAACTTTACAGGTCCTCGAAATATAATAACTCATCACTGCTGCTACAACTGGCTAGCTGGGCTGTCTAAGTGTGATTGGGAAGCTATGCTCTGAACCTATGATATTAAACATCATATTTAAAAAAAATGAGTGTTCTATCAGTATTTGAATATACTGGTATGTGAGATAAGGTTAGGCTGAAATGCATTGGTTTATATGCATGAAGTAAAGACTGACTAAATATGATGAGAATACAGAATGTAAATTCATGCAAACTGTAGAATTTGAGAATGCATGACCAAGTATATAACGTGTTCTAAAGTAGTCTGTAAACTGACATCCTGAAATTTGAAAATTGAATAAATGATAAACTGTATGCTATGGTCAAGCCATACTAAACTTAATTCTGTACTCAATGTTGAACTGAGACTATGGGAGCTATCATCTAACCGACACCCTAATCTGAGATAATTAGGGTCCAACCTGTAACCCAGCTGGAAGGGTGTTAGTACTGTACCATGAGTACTAATACTGTCTATATGGATCCACTAATTTGGTATACTAAAAGACCAAGGTGTCAAGCCTAAATAGACGGGTGACCCCTGGGAGGAGGTCAAGCCTAAACTGACGGGTGACTCCTTAGAGAATGTCAAGCCTAAGATAATGGGTGACTTCTTATATCCTACACTGGCTACATAGTTCTGGAATATAGGGACTGCTACTAACGAATCTGCCTAACTGATGGAGAATCCCCCTTCCCTACATTCGCTCGGTGCTAAATCCTACTCCCAACTGAATTGACACTGATTACTGGACTGATCTAAATTTAACTAATTATGATAACCTACCAGACTTATAATGCTCATGATATATCTGAAAACATTCTATAGATTCTAGAATCTAGGTAAATAGCTAAGTATCAGGTATTCATAGCCCCCAATGCTGAATGTAAATAATAATAAGGAACTATACGAACGATTGAAACCATAATAGGAAATCATTATTCAAAATTCATCACTTTGGCATTTCATCAAACACATGAGAGTCATAACTAGTGCAAGGGAATAAGCAAGCATGCAAAAGTGTCATGGTTACAAGATTCAATCTATCAATTAGGGATTTGACATAAAGATTATGACATTCAAAACATATAATGGCTCATCCCACTAGAATGCATACATATTCTAAATCTGAAAGAAATTTATCAAGATGTTCATGGACATAATTTAACTAATCATGTAAAAATTCATACTTTATGTTCAAAAGAATTTTTTGGACTCCATGGGTGACAGGGGCCCATGGATGAACACCGCACATACCTTAATTTATGAATATACAAAGGTTCTTGATGATTTTCTAGAAAACTAAGTTTGAATCCCTTGTTTCTTTTGAAGAGGTTAGGGTTTGTTCTTGAGAGAGAATGCTTTCTTTTGAGAGACTTTTTTTAATAAGATGACAAATTATGCTTTTGGGACCTTGAATACTTTGTTATGGAAAATTTTAGTGTAGACAAAAGACAAAATTGTCATTGCATAAATGAGAAAGAAAGTTGGAATATATGGGGCGGGTGATGGGGCACGCACCGCGGGCTCTGGACCACTAGACTGACCCCCGTACTGCAGGCTACGCTGCAGGCATTCCCAGCGGTGCACTGGAGGGGGTGTCGCGGGCTTATCCCAATGCTGATGCTATTTTTTTAGTCCAAACATACCCCTACGCTAGTTCAAAAATTTCAAAATTCACCCGAGATGTACTATCAATAACACCGATCATGAATCAACTTAAAATTAACATTTCGAGGTCGGGAAGGTCGAAAATGAAATCATCAAAGTTTAAGGGGCCCTTGAAAAGACTAAGTCCTATCACTTTGTGAAATTTTCTAACTCTTGTACCCCTTTTACATACAATGGTGAGCTGAATTAAGCTAGGATCTTATGGGGTCTTACAATATCTCCCCCTTGGGAATATTCATCCTCGAATAAGATTGATTAAGCTAAGAATACTGAGGAACTATGGTTACATACTGAATATGCATAACCAAAAATATGATTACATGACAGAGTCTGAAACATGATGAATGATTGAACTGATTCTTGAATGCATACAATGACATGAAGATGATTATATGGCTGGAACTTGGAATTACAAAGAGATAATCTAAGGAGACCTGTTACCTTAGGCTGAGTCTGAGTTTGCAGAGAAAAGATCAGGGTATTTGGTTCGCATATCTTATTCTACTTCCCAGGTGGCTCCCTTAACGGACTGATTTCACCAAAGAAGTTTGATCAAGGGAACTTCTTTTTTCCTTGGTCTTTGAATTTGATGATCTAGGATCTCAACTAGGATTTCTTCGTAAGAAATGCTATCATGAACGTCTGTGCTTTCTAAAGGAACAACAATAGATGGATCGCCAATACACTTTTTCAACAAGGCAACAAGGAACACTGGATGTACTGAGGAAAAATCTTTAGGAAATTTAAGCTCATACACTACTTTTCCATAACGACTCTAGATTCGGTAAGGGCCAACATATTGGGGACTGACCTTCCCCTTTTTGCCAAATCTCTTTGCCCCTTCATAGGAGAGATTTTCAAATAAACTAAGTCACCAACACCAAACTCAAGATATCTCTTCCTCACATCTGCATAAAATTTCTAATGACATTGTGTTATCTTAAGCCTTTCCCTAATCAACTGAACTTTCTCCATCGCATTAAATACTGAATCTAGTCCTACCAAAGCAGCCTCACCTACCTCAAATCAATTAATAGGGGATCTACATCTCCTCTCATAGAGAGCCTCAAATGGTGCCATCTGAATACTATAGTGATAACTGTTATTGTAGGCAAAATCAATCAAAGGCAAGTGATCATCCCAACTTCCCTTAAAGTCAAGAACACACGCCCTCAATATATCCTGTAGAGTCTGAATGGTCCTTTCTGCTTGACCATTTATCTAAGGATGAAAAGTTGTACTGAGATGAACTTGAGTATCAAGACCCTTTTGAAAAGCTTTCCAAAAGTGAGAGGTAAACTGAGTACCTGTATTTGATATAATTGACAATGGGACTCTATGTAACCTAACCAACTCCCTAATATAGATCTTGGCATAATCCTTGATTGAATATGAAGTATGAAATAGAAATAAATGGGATGATTTGGTCATTCTTTCAATAATAATATAAACCGAATCATACAGATGATGCGAACGAGGCAACCCTATCACAAAATCTATGTTCACCTCTTCCCACTTCTAAGTGGGAATGCTAAACTCCTACCAAGTTCCACAAGGCTTCTATTGCTCAACCTTAACCTATTGATAATTTGGACACTTAGCTATGAACTCTGCAATATCCCTCAACATACAACTCCACCAATAGGTTTCCTGCAAACAGCGGTACATCTTCGTGTATCCAGGATGAATTGATTAATGCATACTATGCGCTTCTACAAGGATTTGCTGCCTCAAATAATCAATGCATGGGACACATAATCTACCATGGCAGCACTACACGCCATCTCTCTCTTGGGATAAAACCTCTTCTTTCTGATCTCTGACTGACTCCTTTAACATAACTAAACTAGAATCCCAATCTTGTTGCTTCTTTACTTCGGAAACCAAAGAAGATTCCAAAATTTTTTGAACCCAAATACTACCCTTATCTAAATCAACCAACCGAACACCTAACCTATATAACTGATAAACCTCCTGAACTAATTGCTTCTTATCATTCTCAATATGAGCAACACTACCCATTGACAATCTACTAAAGGTGTATACTACTACATTAGCCTTCCCTGGATGATACAACATACTCATATAATATTATTTGAATAACTCTAACCACCTTCTATGACAAAGATTTAAATCTTTCTGCAAAAACACATACTGCAAAGTTTTGTGATCTATGAACACGTCAACATGAACCCCATAGAAAAGTGCCTCCAAATTTTCAAGGCAAACACAACAGCTGCTAACTCAAGATCAAGGGTAGGATAATTTTTCTCATGGGTTTAAAGTTTTATAGATTCATATGCTATGACATTACCTCTTTGCATCAACATATAACCAAGAAAAACTTTAGAAGCATCACAATAAACAACAAATCCCTCTGAACCATCGAGCAAAGTCAAAACTAGGGCTGAAGTGAGTAAAGTCTTCAACTCTTGAAAACTCTTTTCCTAAGAATTTGACCACTAAAATTTGACTTTTTCTAAGTCAATCTAGACATGGGAGATGCAATAGATGAAAAACTTTCAACAAATCATCAGTAATAGCCTGCCAAACCTAAGAAACTCTTGATATTTGATGGAGAGATAGGTTTAAGCCAGTTTCTCACTACTTTGGTCTTTTGAGGGTCAACTCTAATGCCATCACTAGAAAAAATATGGACATGGAAAGCTACTGATCTTAGCTAAAATTTGCAATTACTGAATTTAGCGTACAACTAATGGGCTCTAAGAGTCTGCAATATAATTGTGAGGTGGTCTGCATGATCATTTTCACTACGGGAATAGATAAGAATGTCATAAATGAAGACTACGATGAAATGCCCAAGTACTGCTTGAACATTCCATAAACGCTACTAGGGCATTCATTAGTGCAAAGGACATAACTATAAATTCAAAGTGACCATAGTAGGTTCTTAATGCTGTTTTTGGAATGTCACATTCTCTGATTCTGAGCGGATGATAGATGGATATAAGTTCTATCTTAGAGAAATAACTGGCACTCTAAAGTTGATTGAACAAGTCATTAATTCTAGAAAGTAGATACGTATTCTTGTTTGAGACTTTATTCAACTGACATTAATCGATGTAAATTCTGAGAAAATCATCTTTCTTATGCACAAAAAAGAATGGAACACCCCATGGTGAAACACTAGGACTAATGAATCCTGTATCTATGAGATCCTTAAACTGTTCTTTCAATCCCTTAAGCTCAACTGGAGCCATTCTGTAGGGTGGAATAGAGATAGACTGGGTGTTTGGAAGAAGGTATATTCTGATGTCAATTTCATTTTCAAGAGGAACTCTGGGAAGATCTTCAGGGAACACATCAGGAAATTCCCTCACTAATAAAACTGACTCAAGATTAGGAGTCTCTGAATTAGATTCTTTGACTCAAACAAGATGGTATACAGACCCCTTGAGTATCATTTTTCTCACTCTAAAGTACGGAATAATTTAACCCTTAAGTGCTAAAGTACTACCCCTCTATTCAATTACTAGTTTATTTAAAAACTAAAAAGAAAAAACTCTATTTCTATAGTCAACTGAAGCATAGCATGAGTGGAGCTAATCTATGTCAAGAATGACATCAAAATCAATTATCTCTAACTCCTCAAGGTCTACTGAAGTGACTTTTTAGGATACTATTACCGGGCAGTTTCTGTATACCTACCTTGCTATGATAGATTTACCCACTAGGTAGATACTGAGTAAGGATCTACTACAATTTTGGGACTGATGCCGAAATTGATAGTTATATAAGGGGTTACAAAAGAGAGTGAAGCTCCGAGATTTAATAAAACATACATATAAGTTACAAAAGAGAGTGAAGCTCCGAGGTTTAATAAAACATACATATAAAGATGGAAGATTTCTAACCTACTCGTAACCACATCAGGGGAGATTTCCTTATCATGATAGGGCTGGAGTGCATACAATCTATTCTGATGCTGACCACTGGTGGAACTTGAAGAGGCGCCCTGCTGAGTCAGATAACCTACTGAAGCTGATGATAGATTAAATTAGTGCTGCTGACACAAATCTCAACCCCTCTAATCAACTAATCGACACTCTCAAATCCTATGGCCTAGCTTACCATACCTAAAACATATATCACTACCATCTCTACACTTACCCTAATGATTCCTACCATATTTCTTGAAAAATAGGTTAGGATTACTACTGTTTACATTGCCTTGGGACATAGAGCCTAGTGCTCTATCCCAATTATCATTTTTGAACTTTGGCACTGGTGTACTGGCTGAAGATAGAGATGGGGCTGAAAATTTCTGACTGAACTAAGAATAGTTACCACACTCTGACCTCGGCTGGGAAAAATTAAAGATACCTATTCTAGCCCGCTCTCTCTCTCTCTCTCTTTCTCCTTAAGATTTTGTTCCTCAAACTATTGAGCATGGACAATAAGCCTAGATATATCTATCTCCTTACTCAATATGGTAGTTCTACACTCCTTGACCACATTATAAGTTACACCAGATACAAACTTACTCCTTCTAGACCTGTTATTAGCCACTCACCGAAGGAGCATACCTCGCTAACTGAGTAAAATTAAAGGAATACTCCTTCACATTCATATTACCCTACTTAAAATTAATAACCCCTATCAACTTACCTTCTCTTAACTCAAAAGGGAACAATCTGTCAAAAAAGGCCATGGCAAGCTCCTCCCACTCTCCAGACCCTGTATCTGCGCTCTTATCCTCTTTCTACTACTTATACCAACTGTGACTTACATACTGTAACTGATAAGCAGCCAAATTTGCACTCTCACAGACATAACACCTATAATGCCAATCACCTTATGAACTAAATTAAGGAACTCCTATGGATCCGCACCAAACTTGGATCCAAAGAACTGAGGGTGATTCATTCATGTGAATTCTCAAATTCTAGCTGCAACTATATTTGTCATTGGGTTAGTTGGGGAAACATCCTGCTCATTTTTCTGTGCAGCTAGTAAATCATATAGAGTAGTGAATGCAGCTCTGAACTAGATAGGAGAGACGTGCTTATTCAAGCTATCTTCTAGAACAGGCGAAGGTGCGGGCTAATTTCCATTTCTTCATTCATTGTTTCTTTTAGGAGGCATTGCCTGTAAATGCAAGAAAGAATGAATTAGAAAGATAGTTTAAATAGAGCTCATGCTCACTCACATGACATGAATACTTAAAGAAGGGAAATTTTCCTAAAACATCTTATAGCCTCTTGTTTATTAGTGTAGTGCGCTTCACACCCATGCACAAGACTTTACTCAATGCGGCTTTCAGATTCCCTAGGATACTGTAAAAACCTTAGGCTATGATACCAAGCTTTTTCATGACCCAGGAACACTCCTAGTAGCGGTAACGGTGCATACGATCATAAGTGACCACAAGATAACCCATGAGCTGGTACCAGTTATAAGCCCTAAATAAAGTAAGAAAATAACATGTACGGAAAAAAATGTTATGCCATAATGTTTTAAGTACTCGAAACAATGCGTTTGAAACCACAAATCTTAAATATGTGCAAAAATACTAAAAATCTAACTGAAAAGACTAACACACTAACTGACTGTTTGAAAGACTCTAAACTAACTGAAAAAAATAGTTGATGGGATAGGCCCCGACTAACTCCAAACTGTCTAACTGAAATAAAATACAACAAGACTAAAATAACATAATAGGTCCTCGAAATATAAGGACTCACCACTGTTGCTACTGTTGACTAGTTGGACTGTCTAAGCACGGTCGGGAGGCTGTGTATCTGAACCTATGATATTAAATATTATAGAACAAAAAATTGAGTATGCGATCAGTACTTTGAATGTGTTTTTATATGGGATGAGGTTACGCTAAAATGAATGGGCTAAGTATCGGGTATTTATAACCCCCAGCACTGAATGTAAATAATAATGAGGAACTATACAAACTTTGAAAACCATAATGGGGTATCATTATTCAAAATTCATCACTTTGGCATTTCATCAAACACATGAGAGTCATAACTTATGCAAGGGAATGAGCAAGCATGCAGATATATCATGGTTAAAAGATGTAATTCATCACTTAGGGATTTGACATGAAGATTATGAAATTCAAAACATATAATGTCTCATACCACTTGAAAACACACATATTCTAAATTTGAAAACAATTTATCAATATGTTTATGGACATAATTCAACTAATCATGTAAAAATTTATACTTTTAGTTTAAAATAGATTCTTGGACTCCATGGGTGAAAAGGGCCCATGGATGAACACCGTACATACCTTAATTGATGAATTTGTAAAGGTTCTCAATGATTTTCTTAAAAATTAAGCTTAAACACCTTATTTCTTTTGAAGAGGTTAGGGTTTGTTCTTAAGAGAGAATACTTTATTTTGAGAGAGTTTTGTGAATAAGATGACAAATAATGCTCTTAGGACCTTGAATATCGTGTTATGGACCAATTTGGAGAAGGGAAAAACCCAATTGCCTATGTAAAAATGAGAAATAAAGCTAGCAAATGAAGGGCGGATGATGAGGCATGCACCGTGGATCTAAACCGCCGAATTGACCCCCGCGCCATGAGCTACACTGCAGGTATCCCCAGCAGTACATTGGATGGGGCGCTGTGGGATTATCACGATGTTGCTACTATTTTTGTATCCCTAACACACCCCTACACTAATCTAAAAATTTTGAAGCTCACTCAAGATGTATTATTGACAACCGTGATCATGAATCAACTTAAAAATCAATGTTCCAAGGTCGAAAAGGTCAAAAATAAAATCATCAAAGTTTAAGGGTCTTTGGAAAAGACAAAGTCCTAACACTTAGTCAAAGTTTAAGGGTGGTTGGGCTTTTTTAGGTCGGTCTTGATCATGAACCTAATCCTAAAGTCTTTGTGTCATTAAACACGCTATCTTGTTATATTTACGAAATTCATCCGACTCAGGGCACGTGTTTAGAGGTTGGGTTAGGTTACGGGGGTGGTCCTCACTCCTTATTGGACTTAAGATACCAATTACAATAAGGCCTCAGTTCGGATCATATCAGGGTGGGGGTAAGAGTCTGGGAGGGGCAATTGCCACTAAAAGGGTGGGGGTCAAGGTAAGGTGTGAGAGTAGGGTAAAAAAATTAAATTTTAAAAAAAAGTAAATCTAAAAAAAAATTAATTTTTTATTGGAAGAAGGGGGGAAGCTCGTAAAAATGAGGATCAGATAAAAGGTGTGGTAAGAAAAAAAGTTTGATTTTTTCTAAAAAAAAAACTAAATATGTTTTTTGAAAGGGGAGCGGGTGAAGGGACGAGGTAAGGAAGGGAGTAGTAAAATAATTTAAAATGTTTTAGGAAAATTAAATATAATTTGTGAATTGGGGTTGGTGAGGGGTATGGGTGGTAGGGGATTTAATGTTGGGGTAAGATTGGGTGATTGTGATAGTTGTATGAACATTTCAGTTTTAAAGTTAGGTTGAAAGAGGGTTTTGAAAAATATTTTCCGTACTTTGTGAAGGTAAATTATTTTCTTTAGTTTTGAGAAAAATAAGTTAATTTAAAAAATATTTTGTTCAAAATATTTATACCAACCAAACATAAGAAAATCAAAAAAAATTTCAAAAAATATTTTCCTTCTTACCAAACACACTCATCTAAAACCATGGTTGAAAATAAAGGTAAAATGGCTTGATGGACCCGTATACTATATTTGTTTTAAAATGTGGATACTCCTACTTACGTATTTGTCATTTGGAACCTTTAATCCACTAAAAGGTAACATTTTAAACTCTTTTTTGGTATGTATAACATACTCACCCCACGTCAGCTGTCATGTCATCTTCCATATTATTTTTATATATAAAAAATATTAAATATTAAAATAAATAAATAATTAAAAAGAAAACACCTCCCTCCTCTTGTTCCCTCTTTCTTCCCTCTCTTCTTATTTTTTTACTCCCTCTTCTTCTTCTTCTTCTTCTTCTTCTTTTCTTTATAAACCTTCATTTTAACAACCTCCATTTACAACCTCCAACAAACTCCATTTTTAAATTTACTTACAAATTGGGCATAAAATTCATTCCAAATAGCTCAAATATTTTCTATTTGACTTAAATTTTCAATTAAAAGTTAACAAATACAAATCTAATGAACCCCAATCTTGAGTTTGAATTAATTTCACAAATTTTCGTCATCCATTTTTTTTCAAGCTTTATCAAGTTTGTTAATGGAGTTCATTGTTGTTACTATCAAGAGGGAGGGGGCTGAGGGAGAGGTAGGGGTGGCTGGATGGGAGAGGGGGGCCAGGTGAGGATGAGGGGTGGCTGGACGAGGAATTTCAATTTTCCCCAATGAATAGAAATAACAACTTCCATGGTTAAAGCTTGTGGGTTACTGAATTTCCACCAGAACAACAACTACTTCAATTTTCCACCTGATTCTTATACTTTCCCTTTTGTTCTTAACGCTTTTGGGTTTCTGAATTCGTTGTTTCTTGGTAAGACCCTTCATTGTCAAGCGTTGAAGTTTGGATTTTTAGTTGATGTGTTTGTATGTAATAATCTTGTTCATGTGTATAATATGAATGGTAGTATTGGGGATGCACGTAAGGTGTTTGATGAAAGTTGTAGAAGAGATGTTTGTTTTTTTAATTATTTTAATATAAAATTGATCAATTTTTGACCCCCACTCTCACCCTATGCGTGTGCCTGCACGTACTTTGTCGTAGTTAGCCATTTTAATGCCACATAGGTCCGTTCAATGGTCAAAGGGTTTAAAATATTGCTTTTTAGTGGGTTCAAGGACCCATATGATAAACGTGTAAGTAGGAGTATCCACATTACAAAATGGACATAGTACAAGGTTGCCATATCTGCATGCTTATTCTACTTTTTACTCTTTCACATGTGTCAAAAATTGATCACCCATTTTACGTAGTCATTTTTTATCCTTAATTTATAGTATTAAAAAGGGATAACTATTGAAATGGCCACTCGACAATTTTAATTAGGAAAAAATTTGCCTTTCTCTACTTTTGGTGTTGAGACCTATGGGAAATGGACACTTGACCTTCTTTTTTTCCTCTTTCTCCTCCTTTTCTTCTTACTTGTTTCTTCTTCATATTCTTTTTTATTTTTTATTCATTTCTTTTCATTTTTATTTAAAATTCAACATGTTGTAAATGTGCAAATGTGAACTATTATGATTGAATAATATATCAAAAGATTCAATATATTGAAAGGAGCTCATATCTAATATTTGAGACTGTTTAAAGAATATTTTGAATTGGTTCATATTGAAATAACTTGCAACTTGCAAATCAAGTTCATTAATAGCTATGATGAGATTTGTGATTTTGCCATTATTGATTGAAATTTGCATTTATTTCAAATAACTCTTATATTGACATAATGAATTATCCAATTAGCTTTCAATTATTTAACCTTGTTATTGAATTCTTCAAACAATATATTGCGAGTTGATTTTTCTCAGAGATGATTGACACTATTGGGGCTTTGAGCTAAACGTGACAAAACAGTTTGAAAATGAGGTGTAGGTGACTCAAGTCTAAATAGTTCAGTAGAGGTGACAATTACTTTATTATGGATTAAGAAAGTTGGGAAAATTTAAAAATAACTCACAAGTTTTAAAATTTATACTTTGATCAAAATTTTAGTTAATATAACGTGAAACGCTGGAAAAAGACGCATTTCTCTCTCTTCTCATCTGTTGTTCTTTTCTCTCTCTTCATGATTTTTACTGTTCATTGTTGCTGTTGCTTTATTTATCATCTTCTTCTCTATTATCATCATCTTCTACTTCATTATCATCTTTATCTTCATCTTGTCGACCATTTTTGTTGTTTTTACTACTACTGCTACTACTTTAACAATTTTTTTAGGTGAAATTTTATATCGTACATCACTTTCCACATTGTCATTACTTCATAGGTGACTTTGGGAATTAAAAATATGATTTTTAGTTGAATTTGTGATCGGGGTACACTACTACTGTTGTTCTCACAACAACGGATAGAACTAGTTCATTAATATAACATAAGATCCCACAATTTAAACAGATCACTCAGTTTGTTGCAACAGATAAATATTTTGTTGCAACAGAAGGCTCATATGTTGGATTCATGTTTATGGTCCTATAGTTCCCGTAACATTAATCGCATAGATGGATAATTTGTTGCAATAGAAGAGTTATCTATTGTAAAAAAACTAGTTATCTGTTGCAAAATATTACTCATCTGTTGCAACAGATGAGTAATCTGTTGTAACATAATATTTATCTATTGCAACATACTATTTATCTATTTCAACAAATGAGTAATCTATTTGGAACAACACAATCCAACTCCTGCCACAAACCCAACATATAACCAATATGTTTCAACTCTTACTATTGCTACTGGATTCAAATTATTCCATAATCATTGGCATGTTTGTTGAGAAGAAGAAAGATATAATGAAAATTAAATAAGAATTAAAAGGTCGAAGTATATCAAACATAAATTTTTTTACTAAACAGAAATAAATAAAAATACATAGGCTGAAAGGAAAAATAATTTAATTTTATTATCATTATCATCATCATTATTATTACTAGTTTAGGTGTACGCGCCTCACATGTGTACCTCTAGTTAATATGAGTTCAAACGTTACACTAAATAGAAAATTTGTTTAAATAATAAATATGAATACAATTATTAAATTCAACACATTTTGAATATGTCAAAATGGAGAATTCATTTAATTAAACCTAACCTTTACCAAAACAATTCTCAAAGCCGATCAGCATTCATCTACCACCTCTAAACTGCAATAAAACAATACCATAACAGAGACATCAAATGATACAATTAAATCTAACTTTTACACCAAAATTTCCTCAAAGCGTCTGACACTCATCTACCACCTGTTAACTATAACAAAATAATACGATAATAGTGATATCAAAATAATATATCAAAGCAATACAATTAAACTTAACTCTTACCTAAAAGAATTCTTCAAAGTCTACTGACATTTGTCTACCACCTGCAAACTACAACAAAACAAGACGATAAAAGAGATATCAAAATAATACAATTAAATTTAAACTTTACGCACAAAAATTTAACAAAGAGAATCAATATTCATCTACGACATGTAAACAATCACAAAATAATAAATTAATAGAGATATTAAGACAATATAATTAAACCTAATCTGTACCTAAAAAATTCTCAAAGCTAACCGACATTCATCTACCATCCTTAAATTAAAATAAAATAATACAATAATAAAGACATCAAAACAATAAAATTAAACCTAACATTTATATAAGAAATCCCTCAAAGTCAACCGAAATTCATCTATGACCTGTAAAATACAACAAAACAATACAATAGTGATCAAAAAGCTTCGATTTTGATGAAAATAATTCTTGTCTAAGCAAAAATTTTGACTCTAAAAAATGACTTGAATGTAGATATAGATTATATATTATACATATAGATGTAGATGTAGATGTAAATGTAGATATAGATGAAGATTTATATATTTTTTAAATCTTCTTAAAACAAAATTTAATTGATTTAAAATTATTAAACTAATGAAAAAAATATTACTTGTCACTAATTCTGATTCTAATAAAGAAATCATTTACCATAAATATATTTAATTAATTTTCAACCCTGAAATATTAGAAAAAATAGTGAAAAGATGATTTTGTCTAAAAAAAAATATTTTAATGAAGTAAAACAGTTCAAACGACATTTCTAAAGCCCTTCACACTTTTTAACATATTATAGATTATTGCTTGCTGACCAATCTTCAACCGATAGCAGAAGAGCCCTTCTCAGCCTGCGGATCTTCCAGATCATTCTTTCTCTCACAGCGCCCTACTCCTACTGCAGGTTATGAACCTACCTTCAAAGTTCCTGCGCTGCGTCTTGCAGAAAAGCAATGTTCCACACTAGATCATCCATATCTAGAACACACATGAATTGACAAAAAATATAAAAATAGAATTAAAGAAAATAATCCGAATGTAATACAACGTATAGAACCAATTGAGTATATTTATAAAAAAAAACAAGAAAAAAACTTACCCGAGTCAGGGAAAAGAAAGTGGTCAAAGGTGTATTATGAAAGACAAGATGTAGGAAATAAATAGAGCGTAGTAAAATGAACAAGTAGGGGGACCTATTTATAGATGATTGAATTTGATTAAGTTAAGCAAAAATGCACGACTATTCACCTCCATTTATTAATTACATACAATCTCAAGACTTTTTGATTACAACAAAAAGTTATGACTTTTTGATTATTGTGATAATTCACGACTTTTCAACTTATTATTATTAATTAGTTCTTTCGAATAACCATTTTTATTATGCTCTAACAATAGATTTTATATCTATTGCATTAGATAATTTATTTGTGACAACAGATATACCATCTATTGCAACAAGCTGATAACTTGTTGCATTAGATAATCTATCTGTTGCAACGTATAATCTATATCTTTTGATAATCATCGTATTATTAATTCAAATTTAGTGACTTTTTTATTATAAATTTTAAAAATATTTAAAAATAAAAATGGCGAAAAGTCACTACTTATCGCCTATTTGATATTAACATCAATTATTAAAATTAAATAATAATTTTTTTGTTTTATAAATTGTGCTTATCATTTATTTTCTTAATATTTTATGTGAAAAGAAATGACTTAATTAAATCAAGCTGGTGAGTTTTTTATTATTATGACAAGTCATAACTTTTCAGCTTTTTATTATTAATTAGTTCTTAAATTTAAATAGTCTTTTCTCAATTAAAAAAATAAAGACTTCTTACCTTTTAAATAACCGTTTCTTTAATAAAATAATAACCATTTTTATTGAGTTGTGGCAACAGATCTGTTGCATCAAATCACCCATCTATTGCAACAAATTGACCATTTATTTTAGGAGCATTTTTGATTTCTTCTAATAGTTAATTTATCAGTCACAACAGATGGGGAATTTAACGCATTAACTATTTTTGATGTATTAGATAAAAAGTAATGATTGTTCACCTTTTTTTAAACAATCAACATATACCTTAATTAATCCAATGTTGTGACCTTTTTATTATATAATAAATAAATAATTTTAAAAAATTGATTTAAAAACAAAAATGGTGAAAATTCAAGATCAATTATTAAAATTAAATAACCATTCTTTAATGGTTATAAATTATGTTTATCATTTATTTGCTTATTATTTATTATGAACCGTTTTTCATATTAAATAATCAAAATGTCATGAATTTTCACCCTTTCAATAACAATATCTCTTTTTTATTAATAACCGGCTGTTACAATGTTTGATCCATCTATAACAATAGATTAATTATTTGTTGCAATAGATGGTTCATCCGTTGCCGCAAACGCTCAATCCTTACCTACAACCATTGATATGTTGAGAATAAGGAATAGATAGAATGAAATTAAATATTAAATAAGAACTAAAGATCAAAAGTTGACCAAACATAGATTTTTGAAGATATTATATACAAATATATATATACATATATATACAATAAAAATCATACCCTTGGGTAGATCACATATAAAAAAAGAAAATACATACGCTAAAAAAACATTGCCTAGTTATTATTATTATAAACCGGCTAATCGTCATCTGACAGTAGCAGGACCCTCCTCAGCCTTGCTCTAAAGTTTCCCAACTCCCTACGGAGTTCAAGAATTTGCTTTTCAAGTTCCCAAAAAGACTCGAGATGAATTACTTTTTACATATCTGAATCATCCATATCTAAAAGTGAAGTAGAATGAACGAGTAAGGAGGAACTTATTTATAAAGGATTGAATTTGAATGGGTTAGTCAAAAAGCCATGACTGTTCACCTCTTTTTTAATAATTACATCCCTTAATTAAATAAATTTGGTAACTTTTTGAACATGTAAATTAAAAAAATGAATCTAAGTACAATATTTATCTTTATTGTATTTCAAAAGAAAAGAAAATTTCTTTAAAATAAATCTAACAAATGGGTAATCTGTTACAAAATATATTCTACCTGTTTGATGATTTACAGCATATTGACAATATGTTACAATAGATGGATGTATTTGTTTGATTATTTCCAACAGAGAAATCATATGTATGTTGTAAAAGATTGATCATCTATCGTAACAGATGTCTATAATAATTTGATAATTTTAACAGATGTGTCATCTGTTACTACAGGTTAGTCATCTATTTATTCAAATTAAGCCATAGATGGGAAAGGAAGAATAAGGTGAGTGCAGATAGATGGATAGACTATCATATATTGGAGTTATGTATAATTGATAAGTCTATTGGGACAACACACATAAAGTACAATGATTTTGTGAATGCAGTTTCTAATCGATTGGGCATAGATCATTCAAATAAGATCCTGCATTGTACAGTAAAGTTGGATAGATTCGAATTGATAAGGCCGAGGGGCCCAAAAATATGGTGTTGATACCCATTACGAATTAATGAAGGTTGTGTCTCATGTTTATGCATGTCATGTTTTGAGAAAGGATCAATATTTGGTGTCATTATAGAGATCCAATAGCGATTGTACTTAACTTTAAGTGTGTATTGGACTTTGAGAATACCTACGAAGCCTTGTACTGCATCAAACAGGAATGGAAAACCAATAGAAATTCCCTGGCCCAAATTTATATGGAAGTGTTGTTTGAGAAGATGATTATATGCCAGAAAGAGCCATAGGAGAATACCTGTGAGGGAAAAGGGGAGTTGATGAAACACTATACTATCTGAGAGCTAATTGAAGAGAATAGGGTATCAAGGAACTTCTCACGAATCTGTTCGATGAAACTGAATTAAAATAGAAGAAATCTAAATTAACTGCAAATATAAAAGTGTATCTAGTAATGAAAATTCGTTTGCTGTCTCTCTCAAAAAAAAGTAGTGCAGGTGAACACTTTTCTAGGGTGATGCGACTAGGTAGTGTGGTTGGGATAATCACCTGCATAGAAGATAACAAAACACCAAGAAAGCATCTTTACAAAAACCGAGGGTTGAAATGATGTGCAGTAAGTTAACAAAATTTGTGCCAAGAACAACTGCAGTTAAAATGAGAAATCTAAGAGAAGGTGAAATTTTTTGAATTTTAAATTATATCTCATGATTTATTGTTTGTAGTTCGGATTAGGTCAACTGTTATTGACCTGATAGAAAACACAAACAAGATTGAAAGTTAGATTGAGTATCATTACTTTCTTAGCAATATGGATATAATTGCTTATGTTTTCTTGCTTTACCATGATTTCAACATATCTTAGAGAAGATCAGATGCTTCTTGTAGTATGTGAATCCCTAAAAATTTTAAGCTTAGCTCCAGCTTGCTGATTTGGTATTCTAGTTTGTCATTGCCTTCTTTGAGGTTAGTATGGAGTTCTTTGTCTTTTATGAACACGAAAATGTCAACACTTTCTTCAAAGTTGTGGAATTGTAAAAGTCCTCCAGAAGGCTCTCGGAACACTTTCTTAAGAATACTTAAATAGTAAATAGTGGGTCACTGTGTTTGTTTTCGGTCAACGTGTTGATGTACACTCAAGCAATGGTCCCAATGGTTCAATAACTCACTTTCTTGAGTGTTGTTCAATGCTACTTGTTCAACAAACGTTTAAAGGATTTGATAGTTTTATGAGTCTGGAATTACATAACGTTTGATCTAAACTAATTCCACCAATCCGAATAAGTTGTTTCCTAGCGTTTAGGTTATAGGATTAGTGGAATCAGTTTAGATCAAACATTTGTAATTGCAGGCTCATTATCTTATCAAATCATTTAAAGGTTGGTTGAACAAGCTTCATTTAACAATGCTCGAGAAAGTGAGTTGTTCAACTATTAGGATCACTGCTTAAGTGTGAATCAACTCATTGACCTAAAACAAACATAGCGACCCTCTATGTATAATTTAAGCCTTCTAAAGAAAGTGTTCTGGAAGCCTTCTGAATGCCTTTTACAATGCCACAACTTCGAAGGAAGTATTCCTCATTGATGAGCTCACTAAAGACCAAGAACTCTATACTAAGCTCAAAGATGGAAACGACAAACTTAAATACTGAATTAAGAAGCTTGAGGCAAGCTTGAAAATTGTCAGGATTCATATAATACAAAAAGCATTTGATCTTCTAGAAGATATGTTGAAAGAATTCTAAGGCAAGAAAAAGAATCAATTATATCCATATTGCTAAGGAAGAAATTATACTCAATCTTCCTTTCAATCTTATTTGTGGTTCCGATCAGGCCAATAACTGTGGACCTAATCGAAACCACAAACAAGAAGGCATGAGATGCAATGTAAGATTTACAAAATTTCTGCCTTCACTTAGATTCATTATTTTAACTGCAACTTTTCTCGCTGAAAGTTTAATTGACTTATTATACATCATTTAAACCCTCGGTGTCGGCAGAGCTTCTTTCTTGGTGTTTTGTTATTTTCTATATAGGTGATCATACCGACCATGCCACCTAGTTGCAGCTTCCTAGCAAAGTACCCAACTGAACTATTTTTCTTTGATATAGAGAATAGACAAATTTTCATTACTGGATACAATTTCATATTTGCACTTGATTAAGATTTCTCGTGTCCTAAGTTAATTTCATCGGCCAGATTCACTTGAAGTTCCTTTCTACCCTATGTTTCCTCTTTAATTAGCTCTCACATTATATAGTGTTTCATCAATATCCTTTTTCCCTCAAAGGTATTCTCCTACCTTCTGGTATATAATCATCACCCTGAGCAACCCAACCATATAAATTTGGGCTAGGGCAATAACTATATTAATTTTTATTATTGGTTGAAGTAGTGGGAGGCTTCGAAGGCCCTCTCAGTGTCTAATGTACCCTAAAAGTTAGTCCAATAACTATCGAATCATTTTACAATGCCACCAAAACATTATCCCTTTACAAATCTTGACACATAAACATGAGCAACAACCGCCACTAAATCTTGATAGAATATCAGAACCATATTCATAGTTCCCCAGCCTTATCAGTTCGGACATATAAAACACAACTGTAAAATTGCAAATATCTTGTTTGAATGATCAATGCCTAATCAGCAAAAACAACGTTCACAAAATCAATGTACTTTTTATTTATTTGCACGATAACATTATTAGTAATACATACCTCCCACATATGAAGTAGTTCCATATGCAAGCAACTTCTTCCTCCAAACCTATTTTTACTATAGCCTTTAATGTTGTTTGGGAAAAAGTTGATCAATATTAATTTCCTTATATCTACAACAAGAGAAAAGCAATTGATGTCAAACAAAAGAGAAATAAAAAGAACATTATCCATCTGTTGCAACATATTACCTATCTGTTGCAACAGGCTTCTGTTGCAACAAATTCCCATTTGTTTAATAGATTATCAATCTATTGTAATAGGTGTGGAGCCTCTTACAACAAATGTGGAGTCTATTGCAACAGATATGTAATCTGTTGGAATATACTAAACAAGCCTTACTGGTGGTTTGATTTGTTCCAACAGTTGCTCCATTTGTTGCAACATTGTAATGACCCGAAATAGCCTCTCGGGACGTCACACGGTTCTTAAGGCTACAAGTAGCCCCAAGCTAACCCTTTGAGCTTGTTTCTATTAATGAAACTCATTTCAAGATGAAATAATTCAAACACCAGCATAGTCATATCATATGAAAAAATAACGGAGAAAATGCTTTGTCCAAATGACCACAAAGCTGGAAACCTCAACACAACCACAATCTAATAACTAGTATACAAAGCCTCTACTAATCGATGAACTAGAGAGCCATTGCGACAGATCCCCAACTGACTCGAAATGAACTAGAAATAACAACATAGTCTCTCAAAATATGGAGATGTCTGAATATAGGTCCTCAAACCATGAGGAATCACCATTGTAGAATGTAGATAGAGGTACTCAAAAATGACTGATGAGGTTGGGACTGAGCACCTAAACATACATTATAAAATAATATAGCACATAGACATATATATGGATCAACACTTGAGAATGTAATGAGTATGTGGGGTGAATGCATTTATATAAAACAACATTAATACTCTTTAATCAAATCATGCATGTAATAAGTAATGACTCATATGGATTGAATTAGTATAAAATATGAAGCTCATGAATCTTGTAAAATGGAACATGTAACACAATATCCTGAGTCACTATACTTTCAGCTTTGAAATTTGTACTCCTCTCTTATTCTCATTACTTAAGGCTAAAGGAAGCTTTAAGAAATACTTTCAACTAATGCATACGTCTCATGGAGGGTGAAACTTCTTCAATGCTCAAGAACTCATAACTCTTTTGTACTCAAATACTTGGAATTCGAAATCATATAACTTTGTAACATAATTGAACGCATTTTGTTCACGTAAGGAAAATATCTCATTTCAAGCTTTAGGGAAAAATACTCATATCAAGGCAAAGTATTTTAGTTTTAAAGGAAAATATCTTATCTCAATGGAAAATACTTTAGTTTAGGGAGTTTCTCTTAATAGACATAAACCATGCGAGCTACATGGAGTCTAACATTTTGTCCTCTTAAGGAAGAGACCTCACATTGGGGAGAGATATCATACTCTTTCTAGGGAGTATAACCTAGGTCCAGTGATTACTAAACAAACTCGGCCTCGGGCCCAATATCAACTCAGCCTTAGGCCCCAAATCTACGGTGGCACATATGTTTGGGGTAAGAAACCGTAGTAACTTACTTGCTCGGTGCTAAATACTACTTCCTTTAGTTTATCTCATTCATATCATTAAAATCAACTTTATAATAATCTCATGGCTCACCACGAACCCAATAATCAAATTTGTAATCTGATGTAGTAGAGTGGATTTCAAAACTCAATGACCTATAGGTTAAAACATTTCTCAATAATCTTAGAATACTCAAATCATGGGTGTTTATAGCACAGTAGTTCATAAAATCTCAAGTATCAAGTAGGGCTTAATAATCCATAATTCAATCTCAAGATAGAAATCATCAAAAGCATAATAGATAGCATATAGATTCATAACTCATGTAGAAATCTGGAAATTTCAGAAATTTATCTTAAAATCTCAACATACTCATATACTTCAATGTTTCAAACATTTCAACTAGTAACTTCTCAAGAATTAAAATCATGGGGTATAGACCCAGCTGCAATTTCTCAAGAAAATATGTAAAAATCATTCCATTAGACTCTCAAGTCAAGGGAAACATCAAAGCCTTGTAAACAATAACAATGGGTGAAAACCCCCAATTCAATTTCATGTACAATCTCATAAATTATAGAGAATTATAGTGTAAATAAGCCTTTGGGCACAAGGGTGAAAGGATTACCCTTGTTCAAAACTCCACATACCTTGAATTAGAAGTTTTGGATGAACTCTCACTTTTGGAACTCTATTCATACTCTTGAATGAGGGTTCTTGAAGCCCTTGACTTGGGAACCTTTAATCTTCACTCAATTAAGAAAATATATGGTGGATTCTTGAGATTCTTGGAAGAGGTTTTGGATGATTACGGTTTTTGTTGAGATAAAACATGAGAAAAACTTCATAGAATGCTTGTAAATGACCTTTATTTGGTATTTTCACGGTTTAAGAGGCTTGGAAAAAGTCCAAAGTGCCCTTTTTAACTTCTGAATAAAGCTAGAAAAAATTGAGCTGTTAACCCAATTTCATGGGATACCGCGACGTGCCACTATCACGGTGGCTCACTGGAAATTGCAAATGGGAAATTGGTAGTCATCGAAATGTGGAGCCATCATGTTTTCCCACTAGTTGGGACCTGGTACTTCACGTGACACATCACAATCGCACCAGGCCACCGGAAATTGACTAATGGTAAATTGGGGTCCTTTGCGACATTCCACTATCACGTAGTTCCACTGGAATATGACAATTGACAAATAAACCCTCTCCACGATGCGCCAACCACTAAAATGATGCTGTTTTACGACTAGGACTTAAATTAGCCATAACTTCTTACCCGAGTATCGAATTTGGGCAAATCTTATATCGACAGAAAGCTCATAAAATTTCCCATATGATAAAAAGTCAAAATTGGGGAAATTCCATATGGTTAACACAATACTCAATTAGGAAGTCATTTTCTCTATCTTTTAGGGCCAGAATTACACTTCACTTGATACACTCTAAGGGACGGATTACGAGGGAACTTTGCGGGGTCTTACAAACATCGACAAAAATATCAAAAACAAAGAAACAACATCAAGAACAAGATCAACAATATCATTTATACCAACACCATCAACAATATCACACCACAAGTTCCAACAAAACCAATACCACCATCAACATCAATAACGACATCAACTATAAAAAAATAAATAAAATATATTCAAAAAATGATACTGCCAACAAGGCTTTAAAACTTCTCCCAACAGATGATTTTTTTGCATATTTTCATAAAACAATGATTTGTTCATTCAGGACATAAAAGTAACCTTTCCTTTAATTTTTTAAAATAAATATGATATAAGTAAAGGGTGATTAAATAAAAATTAGATGTAAATAATTAATTTAAATAACTTTTAAAGAATAAGACGAGAATGAAAGAGCAATAGTGAACCATACTTGCAATGTTAAAAGCAAGGGGATCAAAAAAACAATTTCAGTCGAGAAAAGATATATATCGGTTGAGATTCCAGAAGATCTTTATAAGAAAGATGAGAGAAAAGAGAAAAACAAAAGATGGTTTTGATAAACCTAAAGAGGAGAGATATGAATAAATTTAAGGTTAAAGGAGAGATAATTCTATACATGGGTATAAACATTCATTAATATTCATTAATAACTTGAGGGCCATAAGGAAGATGGGTGACATTGAAAAAATAAGATGAGACTTCTCATGGAGGATATTTTTGAGTTATCTAAGAAATATTTTTTACTACCTTAGTAGTATTTTATCTTTCGTATTTTAGACAAAAGATTACTTTAAATTAAAATAAAAGATTTTCAAATAGATATGTCATCCGTTGCAGCAGAAATTATTATCTATTTGAAAATTTTTAACTGCTCAGTCATCTGTCACAACTTATGCAAATGTATATTTCATAATTAAACCAGATAGGTAATCTGTTGCAACAGATCTCAATATCTATTTGAAAGTTTCCAACAGCTCAGTTGTTTGTTGCACAAATTTCTTTGCAATTGATTTAGCTAGAACTAGAGATGAGTACATTGGTGAACTACAACTTTAATTGAGTTTTGAAATTGCATGATATTGGTAGAATCATACATATTAAATTATCATTAAAATAATACCTAAATTTATTTAGATAGAACTAGGACTGAGTACATAGGGTCAACTACAACTTTAATTGAGTCTTTGTAATAGCATGATATTGGTATTGCGTTCCTCTCGACTTGAGTTGTTGATTGATCACTCTGAGTTGAAATGATTCATATTAACTTAATTTTAAGATAATACCTAAATTGATTTATCTAGAACTTAGGATGAGTATATAGGGCCAACTATAACTTATTGAGTTTTTACAATTACATAATGTTGGTATTGCATTCCTCTCGAGCCGAGTCGTCGATCGATCACTCTGAGTTGGAATGAATCATATTAACTTAATGTTAAGCTAATACCTAAATTTATTTAGCTATAATTAGGGATGAGTACATAGGGTCAACTATAACTTTAATTGAGTCTTTGTAATTGCATGATGTTGGTATTGCATTTCTCCCGACTCGAGTTGTTGATAGATCACTCTGAGCTAAAATGATTCATATTAAATTATTGTTAAGCTAATACCTAAATTGATTTATATATAACCTGGGATGAGTACATAGGGTCAACTACAAATTTAATTAAGTCTTTGCAATTGCATGATGTTGGTATTGCATTCCCCCAACAGGAGTTATTGATCAACAACTTTGAGTTGACACGAATCATATTAACTTAATGTCAAGGTAATACCTAAATTTATTTTTCTATAACTAGAGATGAGTGCATAGGGTCAAATATAACTTTGATTGAGTCTTTGCAATTGCATGATGTTGGTATTGTGTTCCTCCCTACCCGATTCATTGGTCAATCACTCTGAGTTAAAATTATTCATATTAACTTAATGTTAAGCTAATAAATAAATTTATTTAGCTATAATTAAGGATGAGTACTTAGGATCAAATATAACTTTAATTGAGTCTTTGCAATTACATTATGTTGATATTGTGTTCCTCCTGGCCCGAGTCGTTGATTGATTACCCTGAGTTAAAATGGTTCATATTAAGTTAATGTTAATCTAATACCTAAATTGATTTATCTAGAATTATGTATGAGTAGATAAGGTCAACTACAATTTCAGTTGAGTATTTGTAATTGCATGATGTTGGTATTATGTTTCTCCCAACCTGAGTTATTGATCGATCACTCTAAGTTGAAATAATTTTTATTAACTTATTGTTAAGATAATACCTAAATTGATTTATCTAGAATTATGGATGAGTAAATAGGGTTAAATACAACTTTAATTGAGTTTTTGTAATTACATGAAGTTGGTATTGCTTTCTCTCGACCCGAGTTGTTGATCGATCCCTCTGAGTTGAAATGATTCACATTAACTTACTGTTAAGCTAACACCTAAATTGATTTATCTAGAACTAGGGATTAGTACATAGGGTTGACTAGAACTTTAATTGGGTCTTTGTAATTACATGATGTCAGTATTGCGTTCCTCCTGACCCGAGTTGACGATCGATCACTTTGAGTTGAAAGAATTCACATTTTTTACATTTTTAAAAATAATTAAGGTCATTTCAAACTACATTAACAATTTCAAAACTTTTCATCCTTTTCCAAAAATACAAATCAACCCATACAAATCAGCTATTTGTGGAAAAAATATTTCATCATTTGAAATCTCCAGTTGTCACTCTTTTCTTTCTCTCTCAACCATACAGACAACAACCTCTCAACATATTTTTCAACCCTTTAAAAAAGATTAATTTTCTTCCGATTTTTGACCACATAGTTGTTATTTTAACTTTATTCTCGCTTGTATCTATCATTTTCACTATTTTCATAGATAAAAGAGTTTGAGAAGAGTTCTACATTTGTTCTTTATTCTAAAAATTAGGGATATTTAGTTAATGTTGAAAAACAAGACTATTAGTTGTATTATATTCAAGAATGATTTAACAATTTTGAGTTTTGATGCTAAAAATATAGGAACAACCTGAGAAAACCCTAGTTTTTATTGCAATGTTTCGTTGACTATCTTTGTATTGTTGGATAGTGTTTATGGTCTTGTTGGTGATTGTTGATAGTGGTGTCGGTGGTCTTGGTGTTGGTATTAATGGCATTAGTATTGGTGTTGGCAGTGTTAGTGGCCTTGGTATGGGCATTGGTGGCATTGGAAGTGGTGTTGGTGGTCTTGGTAGTAGTATTGGTGTTGGCGTTAGTGGTCTTACTGGTGGTATTGGTAGTCTTAGTGGTAATGCTGGTGGTGTTGGTGGTCCATCTGTTGTAATAGGTAAAACATTTGTTGGGAGATATTAAGTAGGTCTTCAAACAGATTTCCCATCTTTTCCAACTACTGGGTTATCCGTTGGAGTATTTTTTTGTAATGTGGCATATAATAATTTATTGAAATTTGTCTTACCTTTTTTTAAAAATTATGAAGACAAAATTTAATGTATTATTTGTTTTTTCTATTGTTTGTAGTTAAAATATGTCTCCCAAAAGAAAAGAAACTAAAAGTGGATCAATTTATTACCACCCAACAAAAAAGGCTAGCCTATAGATGTATTCAAAGGATCTTCTTGAACAATCTTAGTCAGGGAAAAATGAACCTGAGGAAAGTTATGTAAAGGGAGATGCAGAAAGGTGTATAGAGGCTGGTGAAGAAAAGAAAGTGAGGAGGAACAATAAGATAAAGAAGAAAAGGAAGAAGTAGAAAGTGAGAAAGAGGATGCTGATCAACATAATGGTAAACAAGAAGAGAAAGAAGTAGAAAGTGCGAAAGAGAATGATGATCAACATGATGATAATGCTTTACTAATGTGGCATGAATTAAGATCGAAATCCCAGCATGAGGCTTTGAATACTATTAGTATTGACAGGTTTCAAGTTGTAATACCGATAGATGACCCTACAAAACTTACTGGTGATCTTGTACTTAAATATTAGTTGGGGAAACCTTTTGATGACTTTAGGAATATTATGAAGAATGAAAAATAGATGGACTTTTAAGAAGAGCTACGTTGGACGCTTTCCTAAGCTGCCTGAGACCACACTACCAATTTCTAAATAAGCATGGTATATGTTCTTCTCAAGCACAAAATAAAGTACGTGGGGGATGATAAAGATTTGGAGGGGGGCAAAAAGATGGATGAAATCTGGATCAACTACTATGGCATGCCAGTTTGTTTTTGATTGAAAGAGTTTGCCATAGTGACAGGCTTATAATGTGATCGTCTAAAAGAACATCTCATCAAGGAAACACCCCACAAAAGGTCCAAGGCAAGAAGGACAACCAAACTACCAACATTAAATAGAGTGAAGACATTGTCCAGACAACCACCCACCGAAACCAACAAAGGCAAGGAAAAAATAGATTGGTTGTTGGACATTGCTGGACGTAGCTTCAAAGTGGCAAATTTGATAGAATGTTTTAAGGATAAAACCATAACAAAAAAATACAGGGAGTAATTATTCTTAGTTTGGTTTTCCCATTCCATTATATTGGCAAGAGACATCAAGAAATTCATAGAAAATAATATGTTGGCACTTGCTAAGGATTAATTCAATGATCATCCCGGGTGATATGACAACTATAACTTGACTATTAAATATTTAATAACAAAGTTATCCTCAAATACTATCACATTATATGGCCTTCCTTGGGCTATCATGGTAAATTTAATCACTATTTGTTTACTCATCCATTGTTTTATGTTGAATATTTATTATGAAATTTTTTTCTTGCTTCCTATTTACATATTTTAGGCTTGGGCACTTAAAGCCATTTCTGCCCTTTGAAAGTAGGTCAAGGATTACATGGATGAGGTTTCCTATCCAAGGATCCTTTGGTGGTTACTGCAAAGGGCAACACAAGAATTAAGGAGGTTGATCTCTTTAACCATCAAGATGATGCAGTACGTCTTCTTTCAAGATAAATAATTTGACTCAAAGAAAGATATTGAAATAGATATGCCTTCTATTATGACAGATAGGTTGTCTTTTGTAATAGATTACCCATCTACTGCAACTTTTACAATAGATGGGTAATCTATTGTGATAGACAATCCATATTTTGCAATAGATTAACCATCTATTGCTCTGGTTATCTGAAACTGACTCAATAGATTACTAATATACTACAAATTATGCAATAGATAGGTAATCTGATGCAAGATATTGTTAATCTGTTATGTCATATAGATCAATTATTGTGACAGACAAATCATCTATTACGTAAGTTTACTGTGTTAACATGTAACCCAACTGACTGCAAATTTTTACTATATGATTTAAATGTATTTGTCTTCTTTATAGGTTGTGCATCCTTGGATCATGCCTACTGAGCATGAGTTGGGGATGACTTGTTTTATTACTCTAGGTTTTGTTGATCTAATAGTATACCTAACGATGGAGTTAATAAAAAAGGAATTGGCTGGAGTAATAGCCATAAGAAGAGGAGTTAGGCAAGGTCAGCCTAATGTTGAAGCTCTTAATGACAAACCTACTACAACAGATCCAGGTGCTTCTTTTGGGGATGTTGTTGATACTTAAGAAAAAATAAATACATTTGAAATCACCCCTTGCATAGGTCTCTCTCCCCCTTACAATGATCCTTCTCACCCTTGTAGTGGTCCCTCTCACCCATCTTCACCCTCATGTTTTTATTCCAAATGCAAAGTATGCAAGGATAGATAAGATAAACTCCTTAAAAAACTAGAGGCTATCACTAAAGCGGATAAGAAATTAAAATCCAAGAGGGGTTTTATATCATTAGAGAAGGTGAGGGAGCCATACAATCCTATAGTGGTAGTTAGGAGGAAGAAAAGAAAAGTTAGCCAAATACAATCTAGTTTGAAAACATAAAAAATTGCAACTCCTCCCTCCCTAAAAGTTTTTAACGTTCAGGGGCTACTGAAGAAGATGGACCTATAAGCGGCACTTGGTGATGAAGAGAGGAAGGAACTGCAAAAGGCCATATATTCTAAGAATGTATAATACCCATGCCTTTTTCCTAGCTAGAAATCATCTCAAGGATGCTAGGACTTACTTTAAAATGTAAACCTATATTTTTACACATGGTATTTTTGATATTTTCACTTTATATCACATGAGAAATTGAGTTAACTTTCCAACGGTAGCAATTTTGTCAAAATTCGACATCGGACGAGGAAGATATGGATGTTTTACTTGGAACTATCGGAAACACCCAGGTAGACGGCCAAGTTGACGGATCTCCAAATAAGTGAAGGAATGCCACTTTGACCATCAAAGCCAAGGAAGTTGAGCCACGTACTAGATAAGGACTGCCAGACGAGTTGATGGACCATCAAAGTTGTAATGGACCGTCATCCAAGCCGTCAACTCTTATCCAATGAACCCCATTTTTTGTCCACGTCTAGTGGATAAGTGATGGACCGTTAAGTGTTTGACAGACCGTAAGTCAGACCATCAAACGCCACATTTAGTTTATTTCCAGTTCATTTTAGCAGGGGTATATTGGTTGCTTACCACTCGCTTATATAACCAGATGAGTCCGAATTCAGCTATTTTGCTCATTGTTATTCCACAAACAATAACTAGGGTTTCTCCTTGAATTTAATCCCCAAGAACAAGACCCAACCCTCCTCAAGAATCGAAGGAATTCAAACCTTTCAAGTTCAAAAATCTCAAGAACCCTAAGTCAGGTATACGTAGTGTTCTTCTACGGATCTAATCCGTTCATAGAGCTCAAGAACCATGTTTTAAAAACTATTTTGTGAACCTTTTTGTGGTGATATGAGAATGTACATAAAAATAGTTGTTGTTTAAGGTTCAAGATAATAATTAGAGGAATTTTCATGGAATATATATGCTTGTTAGTTGAAAACTATGAACTTTAGGTGGTGTAAAATGGTGCAAGTTATGAAACACACCTATGCATTAAAGAATGCATGCAAAGTGTTCGATAAAATGCTTAGGATGCTAAAAATTCATGTTTATATGGTTCCATGATGTCTAAATGACAAGTCCATGTTAGCTATACTTTAATATGAATTCCATGCTTTTCATGTGTTGCTATTATTGTGGTATGAAACATGTGTGATAATGGAGATATACAATATGCACATGAAATATAGCTATGCACTCCCTACCAAGCTTAATATGTTGAGGAACTACATGATGTATAATATTCCCTATTTATGATAATATGAATTCTGGACTCCAATATTATAATCAAGTAAGTCATGTTGTGTCAGTTTTCTTCCATCGAGTCTTGGGGGTATTCGTACCTGAAAACTATAGTTGTGTGCCTAGAGCCATGTCATGTTTCACGATATACAAAATCAAGCCATGATTCAATAGAATTCAGTCAGTCATGTGACTCAAGAAACCTAATGGTCTCAGTCAGTTATCAGATATCAGTAGTATTCCATCAGTCAACAGAATTCAGTACGTTCTACTCACATACAATCAGTTAAATCATGTTCAATCTCTTTAGATGGAAGTAGGATTTTGCACCGAGTGAACCCAAGGATGGGAACTCACCTGTATATGAGGGTGTGATTCTTAGCAGTCATCCTTGCCTTCCAGAACTATGTAGCTAGCATAGGTTCAGACATAGCAGCCTGTTATATAAGGGTAGATTAGGTGGCTTAACCAGTTATATGAGGGTTCCCACCATTCTTACTAGAGTTACCTGTTACATGAGGGTTGCTCATATGTTGTCCTTACCAGTGGTGTGGTATTGACACCATTCAAGTCAGGGCAGAGTTGGACCCCAGCTTAGCCATAATGGCGCATATGGGGCATGTCGATTAAACAACTATCTCCTATAGTTTCAGACTTAGTCTTAGTAAAAGAACTCAGATAGTTATCTAGATATCAGTATACCAGGACTATCAGATACAGTTAAATTCAGTTATAGTGTGGAACTCAGATAGTTCCATAACAGTTAAGACTATCAGATACAGTCACCCATGTTATCAGAACTATAGTTTCAGCCATGTCAGCTATCAGTAAACCATGTATTAGCGTATAAATTTAGCTATTATGTACACATGATCTCAGTTACTATGTATGTATGTTTATACTCTCAAGTTCATATCAGTCAGTTGGTTAGCATTTTTCATGCATGTAAACCCTTTTGCATTAGCCTACCTCACTCGTATACTCAGTACTACAGTTGTACTGACGCATTTACGCTATGGTGATTTCTTTCTTGTTACACCATAGTTTCAGAGACACGAGCTCCAGATCAGCAATAAAATCTAGCCACTGAGTTTCAGTGAGTCCTCATCCATTTGAGGATGATATTATTTTATTTCATTTATTATTTTAGCTCACTTTTGTTAGATGAAGTTAGTTAGAGATATATTTCTTCAACTCTTTATTCAGACAGTACTTAGAGGCTTTCAGATTCAGTATTGAAATTTTGTCTAGATTTGATTCAGTTTTCAATTATTTTAGGTATCTTTCACCCATATGGATATTATGTTTTGATAGATTTTTATTTAGTTGAACCTTATAGCCTATATGTTTTCAGCACTATTACATTATATATTGAAGTGTACATACACATATATTAGTCAAGGGTTAACTTGTGGTCCCTCAGGGTTATAAGCACCGTGTAGCATTCCAGTTCACATAATTGGGGCATTACAAACTTATATGAGAGCCTAAGGTTCAGTAGAATCCTCGGAATTCTAAAAGCCGCTTCTAGTATAGCTTTGCACATGGGTGTATTGCGTGCCACATTTATATACAGAGGGCTATAAGATATTTTAGGAATAGTTTCCCTTATTTCAGTATTCATGTCGTGCTATTGAGCATAGTCTTAAGTTAAACTCTAAGCCTAATCCGTTCTTCTCTTATTTCAAAATATGGCCCCAAAGAGAGTAAACCAGCCAGCTTCTCAACCCGAAGATCCTTTGGGCGAGCATGTTTCTCATGTCGAGTTTAGGGCCACATTCACCACACTTGCTCTATCTGTGGCTGCCCAGAATAAACGACCACCAGTTATTCCATCCAATCTAGTGGCCAATTCCATAGTAGCTAGAATTCGAGACTTCACCCAAATGAATCCTCCATCTTTCTTTGGGTCTAAGTCCGGTGAAGACCCTTAAGAGTTCATTGACCAAGTCAAGAAGGTCATTGATATCATGGGAGTTACTTTTGTTCAAAGCACCGAGTTTGCCGCATACCAGTTATAGGATGTTACTCACACTTGGTACAAACAGTAGAAGTCTGAGAGGTTAGAGGATGCAGGTCCTATATAGTGGGAGGAATTTGTCATGGCTTTCTTAGATAGATTCTTTCTCCAAGAGCTGAGGAAAGCCAAAGTTCTTGAGTTCATCAACCTCAGGCAGGGAAATATAATGGTTAGAGAGTATTCTCTAAGATTCACTCAGCTAGATAGATATGCCCCTCTTATGGTTATAAACAATAGGTCTAAGATAAGCAAGTTTGTGTCAGGGGTGAATGATAGCATGATAAATGAGTGTAGGTCTATGATGAATAGTGATATGACTTTATCTAGGATCATTACCCATGCCCAGCAGATAGAGAAGCAAAACGTTAGAACTAGGGGGAGGTAGAACAAGAGAGAAAGATCAAGAAGTTTCAATTTTTCTCCGCCTAAATCCACAAGAGGAGATCATTTGTAGTTTTGTACCAAGTCATCAAATCCAGCTCTTTCCTCTGCTAGTGTCCCAGTGCTGAAATTCAGAGACGGCAATAGAGATAGAGCACCAGGATCTAAATCTCAGGGCAGTGTTAGTAGTGCTCATATTTATCCTTAGGGTCAGACTTGTGGTAAGCACCATCAGGATGTATAGAGGGTCAAGGAATTTGCTTTAGTTGTAGCAAGACAAGCTACAAAGTTAGATACTGTCTTCTTCCAGATCCTCAGGGTTAGCAGAATCATTCCATAGCTCAGTTCAGTCACCCGAACATGCAGGATGCCACTTCCAGTGCTACTAGTGGGCAATGCCCAAATAGACTCTATGATATCAAGATTTGACAGGATAAGGAAAATTCTCTTGATGTCATTATCGGTATGTTACATATTTTCCATGTCCATGTTTATTTCTAAAGGGTGTGTGTATCATCTTGTGCATGTTAAAGATTCCAATTTCAAATCTCCTAGCCTTGAATTAGTTCTAGTTGTTAATGAATATTATGACATCTTTCCCAAAGATCTTTCAGGCATTCCTCCTAAAAGAGAAATAGACTTCGATGTAGACCTTCTCCGAGATACTCAGCCTATCTCTATTCTTCCATATATAATGGCACCTACAGAACTCAAGGAGCTAAAAGATCAGTTAAAAAATCTCTTAGATAAGGGATTCATCAGGCCCAGTGTGTCCTCATGGGGTGCACTAGCCTTATTCGTGCGCAAGAAAGACAGTTCTCTCAGGATGTGTATTGATTACCGTCAGCTCAACAAAGTCATGGTCAAGAACATGTATCCATTTCCTAGAATAGATGAATTATTTCGCTAACTTCAGGGTGCTAGTTATTTCTCTAAGATATACCTCAGATCGGGCTATCATGAGCTAAAAGTTAGAGAACGTGACATCCCAAAGATAGCTTTCCATACTCGGTATGGTCACTTTGAATTTTTAGTCATGTCCTTTAGTTTTACCAATGCCTCTGCAGTTTTCATGGACTTGATGAACCATGTGTTTAAGTAGTACTTGGACATGTTCGTCATAGTCCTTATAAATGATATTCTTGTCTATTATCGCACCGATCGTGATCATTTAGACTATCTCAAGATTGTTCTTCAGACTCTCAAGGATTATGAGTTATTCGCCAAGTTCAGTAAGTGTGAATTTTGGCTATGATCAGTAGCATTCCTTGGCCATATTATTTTTGGTGATGGCATCAAAGTAGATTCTCAGAAGACCAAAATGGTAAAAAATTAGCCTCGCCCTGTATATCTATTAGATATCAGGAGTTTCTTTGGTTTGGCTGGCTATTACAGATGATTTGTCAAGGAATTTTCTTCTATTGCATCTCCCATGTACAGATTGACTCAAAAGAAGGTCAAGTTTCAGTGGTCAGATTCATGGGAGAAGAGTTTTCAGGAATTGAAGAATTGACTCACTTCAGCTCCAGTTCTATCTATTCCAGATGGTTCAAATGGGTTCATAGTATATTATGATGCATCTAGATTGTGTTTAAGTTGTGTCCTCATGCATCATGGTAAGTTCATAGCCTACACCTCCAAATAGTTAAAGCTCCATGAGAAGAATTATCCTACTCATTATATTGAGTTAGCAGCCGTAGTATTTTCCTTAAAGATTTGGAGGCATTATTTATACGAAGTTCATGTAGATGTCTTCATAGATCATAAGAGTCTCTAGTATGTCTTTTCCCAAAAAGATCTCAATCTTCATCAGAGAAGGTGGTTAGAGCTCTTGAATGATTATGACATGAGTGTCCTTTATCACCCGGGCAAGGCCAACATTATAGCTGATGCTTTCAATAGACTCTCCATGGGTAGTTTTTATCACATTAAGGATAGCTAAAAAGAGATAGACCAGGAAATTCATCAGCTTGCTAAACTAGGCGTTCTCTTAGTCAACTTTTTAAAGGGTAGTGTATGTGTTCAAAGTAGTTCGGAGTCATCTCTACTTTTCGAGGTGAAAGAGAAGCAAGACAAGGATCCTATCCTTGTCAAGCTAAAAGTGTTAGTTCAAGATCATAAGGTAGAGGTTTTCTCCCAAGGGGGATATAGTGTTCTTCGTTATCAAGGTCGTCTGTATGTTCCAGGTGTAGATGACTTGAGGCAACGAATTATTGCAGAAGCACATGGTGCGCAATACTCTATTTATCTACGGGTCATTGAGATGTATCACAACTTTCAGGAGATCTATTGGTGGAGTAGGATGAAGAGAGATATTGTAGAGTTTGTGGCTAAGTTCTCTACATTTCAGTAGGTTAAGATAGAGCATCAGAAACCTAGTGGTTCTATGCAGGAGTTTAACATTCCTACTTGGAAGTGGGAAGGAGTGAATATGGACATCGTGATGGGTTTGGCTAGAACTCATCATCAGTATGATTCAGTTTGGGTCATTGTAGATAGAATAACCAAGTCAACTCATTTTCTTCCAGTTTGTACCTCTTATTCAGCCGAGGATTATGCCAAAATTTATATTAAGGAGTTTGTCAGATTACATGATATTCCATTATAGATCATCTCAGACAGAGGTACACAATTCACCTCTTACTTTTGGAAAGTATTCTAAAAGGGTCTTGGTACCCAAGTTTATCTCAGTAATGCATTTCATCCTTATAAGGATGGTGAAGAAGAGAGGACCATTTAGACTCTTACAGATATGCTAAGGGTGTGTGCAGTTGTTTTAAAGAAAATTTGGGAAGACCACTTGCCTCTGATTGAGTTTGCATACAACAATAGCTATCACTCCAGTATTTAGATGGCTCCATTCGAAGTTCTCTTTGGTACGATGTGTAGATCTCCAGTCAGTTGTTTCGAAGTTAGTGAGGCCTCAGTCATCGGTCCTAACTTGGTATTCGACGCCTTAGAGAAAGTTTAGTTGATCAGAGAGAGACTTCGGGCTTCTCAAAGCCAAAAAAAGTCTTATGCAGATGTTCGTAGATAGGATGTCTAGTTTGAGATCAATTACTATGTCTATCTCAAGATCTTTCCCATGAAGGGAGTGAAGAGGTTCGTCAAGAAAGGGAAAATCAGTCCTTGCTATATCGGTCCCTTCAGGATTCTCAGTCGCTTTGGCAAGGTAGGCCTTTAGATCTAGCCTCAGTTCATCAAATCTTCCATTTCTCCTTGCTCAAGAATTACATAGGTGGCCCATCAGTTGTAGGCCAGATTCAGAACATTGATTTTCAGGACCGCCTCTTTTATGAAGAGATTTCAATCAAAATTTTAGACTATCAGATTCGTAGGCTGAGGAACAAAGAAGTCCCTCTAGTCAAATTTCTTTGGTAAAATCAGTCCATTGAGGGAGATACTTGGGAAGAAGATGCATACATGCGTACCAAGTACCCTCACCTTTTCTCCACCAACCCAGATCAAGATCAAGGTAATACTCCTCCTTAAGCTTATTCAGTTTAACGTTCAGCATTCAATACAACTTGATATTTCATTTTGTGATCATGTTCCATCACAAATTTGGTATCAAGTACCATTGTATATTCAGTCATGCATAGATGTATCAGTCCACTAAGTAATCATGCATCAGATATGCATTCTCATTGTGAGAACCTCAGTCACGTATTCATGAATCAGTTACACGTGCATCGGCTATACATGTTTAGTATAACGACTTCAGTTTTTCATTTATAAGATCATGTTCCAGATACTCATGTTCAAATTATTGTTTCCTCTCTTAGTCAGTTCCATTCGAGGATGAATGTTCTCAAGGGAGAGATATGGTAATAACCATGCCTTTTTCCTGGCTAGAAATCATCCCAAAGATGCTAGGACTTACTTTGAAATGTAAAACTACCTTTTTACATATGGTATTTTGGAGATTTTCACTTTCTATCACATGGGAAATTAAGTTAGCTTTCCAATGGTACCAATTTTGTCCAAATCTGACATCAGACGAGGAAGATATGGACGTTTTACTTGGAACTATCAGAAATGCCCAGGTATGACGGTCAACTTGATGGACCACCACAAAAGTGACAGACCACGACTTTGATTGTCATAGCCAAGAAAGTTGAGCCACGTACTGGATAAGGACTGGCAGATTAGTTGACAGACCGTCAAAGTTATGACGGACCAACATCCAGACTGTCAACTCTTATCCAGTGAACCCTATTTCTGGTCCACGATTGATGGACTAAGTGATGGACCGTCAAGTGTCTGACAGACCATTAGTAGGACCGTCACACGCTATGTTCAGTTTATTTCCAGGTCATTTTAATAGGGGTATTTCGGTCACTTACCACTCGATTATATACCCAGATGAGTCCGAATTCAGCCATTTTGTGCATTATTATTCTACAAACAAAACCTAGGGTTTCTCTCTAACTTTAATCCCTAAGAACAAGACCCAATCCTCTTCAAGAATTGAAGTATTTCAAATTTTTCATGTTCAAAACCATCAAGAACCCTGAGTTAGGGATGCATAGTGTTCATCTATGGATCCAACCCATTCATTGAGCTCAAGAACCATGTTTTAAATTTTATTTTGTGAACCTTTTTGTGGTGATATGAGCATGTACGTGTTGATGGTTGTTGTTTAAGTTTCAAGATGATATCTGGAGGTGTTTTCATTGAATATATATGCTTATTAGTTGAAAACTATGAACTTTAGGTGGTGTAAAATGGTGCAAGTTATGAAACACACCTATGCCTTAAAGAGTGCATGCAAGGTGTACGATAAAATGCTGAGTATGCTAGAAATTCATGTTTATATGGTTCCATGATGTCTAAATGACAAGTCCATGTTAGTTATATACTTTAATATAAATTCTATGCTTTTTATTTATTGTTATTATTATGGTATGAAGCATGTGTGATAATGGAGATATATAATATGCACATGAAATATAACTATGCACTCCCTACCAAGCTTAATATGTTGAGGAACTACATGATGTATAATATCCCCTATTTATGATAATGTGAATTGTGGACTCCAATCTTATGATCAAGTCAGTCATGTTGTGTCATTTTTCTTTTATCGAGTCCTGGGGGTATTCGTACCCAAAAGCTATATTTGTGTGCCAAAAGCCATGTCATGTTTCATGATATACAAAATCAAGCCATGATTCAGTAGAATTTAGTCAGTCATCTGACTCAAGAAACCTTATGGTCTCAACCAGTTATAAGATATCAGTAGTATTCCATCAGTCAACAGAATTCAGTACGTTCTACTCACATACAATCAGTTAAATCATGTTCAATCTCTTTATATAGGAGTAGGATTTAGCACCGAGTGAACCCAAGGATGGGAACTCACCTGTATATGAGGGTGTGATTCTTAGAAGTCATTCTTACGTTTAAGAACTATGTAGCCAGCACAGGTTGAGACATCGCAGCCTGTTATATGAGTGTAGATGAGGTAGCTTAACCTGTTATATGAGGTTTCCCACCGTTCTCACTAAAGTTACCTGTTATATAAGGGTTGCTCACGTGTTGTCCTTACTAGTATTGCGGTATTGACACTCTTCCAGTCAGGGCAAAGATTGGACCCCAGCTTATCCATACTGGCGCATATGGGGCATGTTAGTTAAATAACTACCTCCCACAGTTTTAGACTCAGCCTCAGTAAAAGAACTCAGATAGTTCTCCAGATATCAGTATACCAGGACTGTCAGATACAGTCAAATTTAGTTATAGTGCAGAACTTAGATAGTTCTACAGATTTAAGACTATTAGATACAGTCGCCCATGTTATTAGAACTACAGTTTCAGCCATGTCAGCTATCAGTAAACCATGTATTAGCGTATAAATCTAGCTATCACGTACTCACGATCTCAGTTACTATGTATGTATGTTTACACTCTCACAATCATATCAGTTAGTCAGTTAGCTTTATTTATGCATGTAAACAATTTTATATTAGCCTACCTCACTCATATACTCAATACTCCAGTTGTACTGATGCATTTGTGCTATAGTGCTTTATTTTATATCACACCATAGGTTCAGAGACACGAGCTCCTGATCAGTAGTAGTATCTAGCCGCAGTGTTGCTATGAGTCCTCATCCATTCGAGGATGATATTTTTTATTTCATTTATTATTTTAGCTTAGTTTTGTTAGACAGAGTTAGTTGGAGATATGTTCCTTCAACTCCTTATTCAGATAGTACTTATAGGCTTTGATATTCAGTATTCAAATTAGTCCAGATTTGATTTAGTTTTTAGTTGTTTTAGGTATCTTTCACCCATATGGATATTATAGTTTGATAGATTTTTATTCAGTTGAACCTTATGGCCTACATTTATGTTTTTCATACTATTATGTTGTTTAATGCAATGTATAGGTACAAATATTAGTCAAGGGTTAGCTTGTGGTCCCTCGAGGTTATAAATATCGTGTAGCATTCCAGTTCAGATAATTGGGGCGTGATAGAATGTAAGTCCCCACAAAAATTGTAAGCTCAACTCAATGTTTTAAGATTGCTAACAGGTCCCATACTTAGAAAATTCTAGCTAAATATTTAGACTTAGTATTAATTTGGCCTTTATAAGTTGGAAACTCTATTTCATGACTCTTATGACCTAAAAATGTAAATATTTAGGTTGATTCATGATCAAGAATGTCAGTAGGTGTTCCAGGATGAGTTTCATATTTTTTGAACCTCATTTACACCACGTTTGGGAATCCAAAATAGTGAATCGATGTGATCTCGGTACATTGCACCGATCAATATTTTTCCTTGCATCCCAGTGGAAATTTCCAGTGAACCAATGTAGACTTGATGTGGCGTGTTGGCCATTGTGTCAATGCCAATTACGCGGTGTGTCGATCTATGCATCGATAGTCTGGTTTTTAGTAATTAAAAAACCACATCCTCAGGGGTATTAGGGTCTTTTTCCCACCCCTATTCATCCCTAAAACACGATATTCGGCTCTTATTGAGAAAAATATACTTACTTTCTCTTAAATTTCTCAAGAACAAGAACCCTAGGTGTTTTAATTTCAAAGCCAAGGCTCAAGATTTCACCATTTTTCTTTAAGAATTTAGCAACCAAGGTATGTAAAGTGTTCATCCAAGGGTTCCTTCCACCCTCGGAGTCCAAGAAACTCTTTTAAATTTCCAGTAGTTTGATTTCATGCTTTCCTTTATTTGGATTCAAGTGTATTCATGATTAAAATGTTGATTGGATTTTATTCCACGATGAAATGCAAAAATTATTTAAAAACAACTATTATGTATGTAGTATCGCGTGAATTCATGTTAAAACTTTGAAATTGTGATGCTCATGTGTTGATTAGTACTATATGCATATACAGTACCTTCCATGTGCTTGATGAATTGTTCATGAGAATTAAATAGTGAAATTATATCATGTTATCTTGTATTCAAGTTCATGTCATACAAGTGTTTGCTATAATGTCCCAATAAATGAATGATGATCACGTAGTTATTTATCATATTTCAAGATTGTGCCATGTCTTATAATTTATGCTATCGAGTCCTGGGGGTATTTAATACACGATAATTTAGCTGATTACCTAGAGCCATGGTCAGTCTTAGGATAGTATTAGACATATCATGATAATTAGTACTCTCAGTCAGTTATAGAACTTAGGAAAAAACTCAGTAGACTCAGTATCAGTCAAGTCCAATTCAGTATTCAATTCAGACCTCAGTAAATTCAGTGAGTTAATAGAATTCAGTAGTATTCTATCAGTCAATGGAACTCAGTGAAATCAGTATAGTTTAGTTAGATAGTATAATTAGTAATAGTTTAGTTAAGCCTAGTATGAACTAAGAATCAGTTCAGTGACTATTTAGTTGGGAGTAGGATTTCACACCGAGCAAACCCAAGGATGGGGGCATTCCTGCCAGTAGAGGGTTTGACCCTTAGTAGCACTCCCTATGTTACAGAAATACGTAGCCAGCGTAGGTTGAGATATCCTTCTGCCAGATTAAAGTTGATACATCTCGTATGAATTTTCCTGCCTGCAAGGGTTGACGAAAGAGCTTCTTGTTAGAGAGGGTTAACTCATAACTTATCTTTATCCGTGGCACAGTACTGATACTCTTCTAACTAGGGTTACAGGTTGGATCCTAATCTATTCAGAAAGGGGCATGTTGGTTAGATAATTACCTCTCACAATCTCAGTTTCAGTTCTAGTCTCAGAATAGAACTCAGTTTAGTTCAACAGATTCGAGATTGTTAGATATAGTCACTTAGTTCAATACAGAAGTCAGTATAGTTCCAAAGGATCAAGACTGTCAGATACAGTCACTCAGTTATCAGCTACAGATTATCAGTAAACTCAGATATTAGTAAATCAGTAATTCAGAACATAGTATCTACTGTTATCACAACCTCAGATTACTGTATATGTATTGATGCATGTACTCCCATTCAGTTATATTCATGTCTTTCAATTTGTATTGTTCATGCATATGAACCCATGCATTTTAGCCTACCTTACTTTGCATACTAGTACATTTAAAATACTGATGAATACCTTTCTTTTATGCTATGATATTTTATATCAGAGGTTCAGAAATGTGGGATCCCGATCATACTTAGTAGTTCAGATATTCAGTTGACAAAGTTAGTGGTGAGTCCTATTTATTTGAGGACATAATAATTATTTCAGTACTTCAACTTATTTCAATAGCTCGGAGTTAGTTGGGGACTTTTCCCATCAACTTTATATTTTAGACAGTTTAGAGGCTTTTTTAGACTAGAGTATTTTCAGACAGATATATTAGATTTGGTAATTATTACACCATATTCAATTTTATTACAGTATTGAACCTTATGGAATGTTTTCCACCTAATTTTTGCATACTATAGTATTATTATTCAGTTATTGTAGTAGGTACTAGTCATAGGTTAGCTTGTGGTTCTTCAGGATTGTGAGCACTGTGTAGCATTTGGGATACAAATTCTGGGTATTACAAACTTGGTATCATAGCCTAAGGTTCAATAGAGTCCTAGGAAGTCTGAAAGTCGTGTTTAGTAGAGTTTTGTACATTGGTGTGTAGCACGCCACACTTATGGATAGGAGGATGTGACTGTTTTAGGCAAAGTTTCCCTTCTTTCAGTATTTATGTCGTGCGAGTGAGAATGAGCTCTAGTTCAAATCACTATAAAATCTAAATTTCTCTTGTGTTTACTGAATATTCCTCCAAAGATAACTAAGGGAAAAGGAATGGGAGACTAGCCAGAACCCCAGCACGTCCAGCCAAATCCTCTGGATGAACACATCTCCCACGCTAAGTTTAGAGCAACTTTTTCCACCCTAGGTCATTTTGTGGCAGCATAGAATGAATATCCAGATGCTATTCCAGCCAACTCAGTGGCCAATATATTGTTTTCGGGATTCAGGATTTCACTCAAACGAACCCTCCATCTTTTACTAGGTCTAAGTTAGATGAAAACCCTCAGGAATTTCTTGATCAGGTGCAGAAAGTTATAGATATTATAGGCGTAATGACTATTGAGAGTGTTAAGCTGGCCACATATCATCTACAGGATGTAAAACACTTATTATTTAAATAGTAAAAAGTAGAAAGGGCCGTAGATGCAGGGCCCATAGAATAGGAGGAGTTTGTTGTTGCTTTTCCGAATAGGTTCTTTCCACTAGAGTTGAGGGCTTAGCTGGCTATTACCGATGGTTTTTTGAGGGATTTTCATCTATTGCATCCTATATGTCTAGATTGAACCAGAAGTAATTCAAATTCCAGTGGTCAGATTCTTGTGGAAAGAGTTTTCAGGAGTTGAAGACTTGACTCACTACAACTCTAGTTTTGACCCTGCCAGATGGTTCAGATGGGTTTGTGGTATAGTGCGATGCCTCCATAGTTGATTTGGGGGTCTTTTGATCCAGAGAGGTATGGTCATAGCGTACGTCTCTAGACAGCTTAAGCCCCATGAAAAGAACTATCCTATCATGATCTTTAGTTTTCAGCTGTAGTATTTTCCTTAAAGATTTAGAAGCATTACTTGTATAGTGTGCACGTCGATGTGTTCACTGAACATAAGAGCCTGCAATATGTGTTCTCTCATAAAGACCTAAACCTCCATTAGAGAAGGTAGTTGGACTTATTGAAGGACTACGATAAGAGTGTCCTGTATCATTCGGGTAAAGCCAATGTAGTGGCTGATTCTCTTATTAGAATGTCTATGGGGAGTGGTACTCCTGTGGTGGATGGTAAGAAAAAGTTAGTTCAGGAAGTTCATCAACTTTCCCGACTAGGTGTTCACTTAGTCGATTTAGCAGAAAGTAGTGTATGGGTGTAGAGTACTTCATAATTATCCCTAGTTTCCGAGGTGAAGGAAAAACCAGATAGGGATCCCAGTCTAGTTAAGTTTAAGGAATCAATCAGAGATCAAAAGATAGAGATTTTCTCCCAAGAAGAAGATAGTGTGTTGCATTGTCAGGGCCAGCTATGTGTGTCAGTTGTAGATGAATTGAGATAATGAATTCTTATAGAAACACATGGTGCATGCTACTCTATTTATCCAGGGGATACTAAGATGTACCATGATTCGTGGGAGATCTATTGTTGGAGTGGGATGAAGAAAGATATTGCAGAGTTTGTCGCTAGGTGCTCAATATATCAGCAGGTTAAGATTAAGCATCAGAACCCTAGTGGGTCCATGCAGGAGTTCAGTATTCATACTTGGAAATGAGAAGAAGTTAACATAGATTTTGTGACGTGCTTACCTCGTACTCAGTCCTAGCGTGATTCATTTTGGGTCATTATAAATAGGATGACCAAATCAACTTATTTCCTACCAGTCCATACCTCTTACTCAGCCAAGGATTATGCCAAACTCTATATCATTGTGAGTTGTTTAGATTGCATGTTGTTTCACTATCCATTATCTCAGATAGAGGTACCTAGTTCACCTTTTATTTTTGGAAGGCATTCCAAAAGGGTCTTGGTACTCGAGTTCCTCTCGACACAGCCTTTCATCCTTAGACAGATGGTCAAGCAGAAGGACCATTCAGACTTTATAAGATATGCTGCGAGTGTGTGTGATAGACTTTAAAGTTATTTGGGATGACCACTTGACTTTGATTGAGTTAGGATATAATAACAACTATCATTCTAGCTTTCAGATGGCTCCATTTGAGGAACTTTATGGGAGGAGGTGTAGATCTCTCATTAGTTAGTTTAACTGGGTAAGCCGGCAGTGGTAGGGCGTGACTTAGTATTTGATACCTTAGAGAAAGTTCAGTTGATCAGGGAAAGACTTAAGACAACTAAGAGACAACAAGAAAATTGTATGCAGATATATGTAGAAAGGATCTCAAGTTAGAGATTGGTGATTTTGTTTGTTTGAAAATCTCTACTATGGAAAGAGTGATGATATTTGGCAAGAAGGGAAAACTCAGTCCCTAATATGTTGGGCCTTATCAAATTATCAGCTATTTCAAAATTGTAGCTTACGAGCTTGAGTTGCCTTAAGACTTAGCTTCAGTGCATCCAGTGTTCCATGTCTCCTTGGTTAAGAAATGCCTAGGTGACCCAGCAGTTGTAGTCTCTATAGAGGGCATAGATATTCAGAACAACCTCTCTTATGAAGAGACTCCCATTGAAATCCTTGATTATCAGATTCGTAGACAGAGGAACAAAAAACTCCCTTTAGTCAAAGTACTTTGGCGAAATCAGTCCATTGAGGGAGCTACTTGGGAAGCAGAGGCAGACATACGGACAAAGTATCCACACCTCTTCTCCGCAAATTCAGACTCATCTCAAGGTAACAATTTTCCCTTGAAATTACTCAGTCTCATGTTTAAATATATCTACCAACTTGGTATCAATTAACATTGCATACTCAGTCATGCATTTACGAAATAGTTCAGTCATGTACTTATACATCAGACATGCATGTTCAGTATATAAACTTTCTTATCAGTAATCCCTGTCATGCATTCATGAATCATATTCAGATATACACTCATGCATAATATATGTATGTTCAGTATGATAATTCAGTATATCAGTAATTATAGTCATGAAATAATGCTTTAGTTGATCATTCCAGTGTCTAAATCCAGTCTATAAGTATTCTAAGTTTAATTAGTCTTATTCGATGATGAAAGTTCCCAAGGTAGAGATATTGTAAGACCCCAAAAAAATCCTAAGCTCAACTCAGTCTTTTAAGCTTGCTAAGGGGTCCCAGACTTAGAAAATTCTAGCTAAGTATTCGGACTTAGTATTATTTTGGCCTTTGAGATTCAACTCTAAAACAGGAGATTCATCCTTTATTGAGCAAAATATACTTACTTTCTCTCAAATTGCTCAAGAATAAGAACCCTAGGTGTTTTAATTTCAAACACAAGGCTCAAGGTATCACAGTTTTTCTTCAACAATTTAGCAACCAAGGTATGTCAAGTATTCAACTTAGGGTTCCTTCAACCCTTGCAGTCTAAGTAGCTCTTTTAAACTTCAAGTAGTTTGATTTCATGCTTTCCATGATTTGGAGTCAAGTGTATTTTAGATTATAATGCTGATTGGATTTCTATTCCATGTTTAATTGCAAGATTTTTGTAAAAATAACTATTATGTATGTAGTATCATGTGAATTCATGTTAAATCCTTGAAATTGTGATGCTCATGTGTTAATTAGTACTATGTGCAAATACAATGCCTTCTAATTGTTTGATCAGTTGTTCATTATTATTAAATAGTGAAATTATATCATGTTAGCAAGTATTCAAGTTCATCTTATGCAAGTGTTTGCTAGAATGTCCCAATGAATAAATAATGATCAAGTAGTTATTTATCATGTTTCAAGATTATGCCATGCCTTACAATTTATTCTATCGAGTCCTGGAGGTATTTAATACCCGATAATTTAGTTGGTTACCTAGAGCCATGGTCAGTGTCAGGATAGTATCAGTCATGTCATGATCAGTAGTACTCTCAGTCAGTTAAAAAGTTCAAGAAAAAACTCAGTAGACTTAGTATCAGTCCAGTCCAGTTCAGTATTCAATTCAAACCTCAATAAATTCAGTAAATATATAGAGTTCAGAAGTATTCCGTCAGTCAACGGAACTCAATGAACTCAGTTCAGTTCAGTTAGAAAATATAATCAGTAAAAGTTTAGTCAAACCTAGTATCAACAAGTAATTAGTTTAGTATATATTCAGTTAAGAGTAGGATTCAGCACCGAGCGAACCCAGGGATGGGGGCATTCCTGCCAGTAGATGGTTTGACCCTTAGTAGCAATACCTGCATTATAGAACTATGTAGCCAGCGTAGGTTGAGATATCCTCCTGCCTGATTAGGGTTGATATATCTCATATTAGTTTTTATGCCAGCGAGGGTTGAAAAAAGAGCTTCCTGTTAGAGAGGGTTACCTCATAGCTTATCTTTACCCATGGCATGATATTGACACCCTTCCAACTGTGGTTATAGGTTAGACCCTAATTTATTAAAAAAAGGGAATGTCAATTAGATGATTACCTCCCACAGTCTCAATTTTAGTTCCAGTCTCAGAATAGAACTCCGTTCAGTTCTACAGATTCAGGACTATCAGATACAGTCACTCAGTTCAATATAAAACTTAGTATAGCACCACAGGATCAAGACTGTCAGATGCAGTCACTAAGTTATCAGTTATACAGTATCAGTAAACTCAGATATCAATAAATCAGTAATTCAGAACTCAGTATCCAGTGTTATCATGACCTCAGATTATAGTATACGTATTCATGCATGTACTCCCATTTAGTTATATTCATTTCATTTAGTTAGTGTTGTTCATGCATTTAAACCGATGTATTTCAACCTAACTCACTTTGCATACCAGTAAATTTATAGTACTGATGCATACCTTTCTTTTGCTCTGTGATGTTTTATATCATAGGTTCAAATGTGTGGGCTCCCAATCATACTTAGAAGTTCAGATATTCAACTGACAGAGTTAGTAGTGAGTCCTTTTAGTTTGGATACATGATGATTATTTCAGTAGTTCAACTTATTTCAGTATCTCATAGTTAGTTGGGGACTTGTCCCATCAACTCCATATTTCAGATAGTTTAGAGGATTTTTCAGACTAGAGTATTTTCAGAAAAATATATCAGATTTGGTATTTGTTATACCGTATTCAATTTTATTATAGTATTAAACCTTATGACATATTTTCCGCCTAACTTCTGCATACTAGAGTATTATTATTCAGTTATTGCAGTAGGTACCTATCATGGGTTAGCTTGTGGACCTTCGAGATTATGAGTAGGGTATAGCGTACGGGGTACAGACTTGGGGCGTTACAAAGAAGAAGAAACCTGCATAAGAATACAACATGCATATGTTTGACCCCCAAGACTTTAAGAGTATGACAAATATGCACAGGGGGTATGTGGAAAGGTAAGTTAACTTTTCCTAACCTAGCCTTCTAATCTACTCTATGAAGTAGAATCTACACAAGAAGTGTGTAATATTCTCCAACAGCTAAATATTCTAGTTCAACTGGTGGTGGTTCTATTGAAATAGATTAAACAACTATTACATAAGTTGCGTTAGCTGGGTAATCTATGAACAACTTCAAAGAACCCTCATCAACAAATAGACCATCTATTGTATCTTTCTGCTATATTTTTCTTCTTTACATTTACTAATCTATTTAAAAATTATCTTCTTATATCACAGTATGCTGATGAAATTTTCTTCCTCATAAGGGGAAAGCAATTATTATACCTAGATGCTTATGATGTTGTTGATATAATAATGGACCTTAACTTCTACAACAATTTCAAGAATAGGTGCAATGATCTTACTAAGTTAGCATCAACTTATGGTGGCCCGGGATTTCATTTATTAGTTTCTAGGTTCCAATGGTATGATGATATGATAACTATATTAGAGGGAAGAGGCCATATTCACACGACAAGAGATAGACCAAAGCAAAGACAATTCTTGCAGTCATGAACGTGGAAGTCAAACATTTTATCATTGTTGAGATACTTCTTGAGGAGGGAAAGATTAAGGTTTATGACTATAACTTGTCTTCTATGACTGCAATTTTTTTACCCACATGCAGCCACTCTTGGAGTTTCTCCCCAGCTTGTTGAGGCTAAGTAAACTGATGGATTGTTTGCTAGCGGAAGCATTTATGAAGAAAGCATGGAATTTTGATGGTCAAAACAAGGAAATGGACCTTCAAAAAAATAAAACCAGTGCCACGTACAGGCCGTATGAACTTGCATACATCGAATGTTTACTGACTAACATAAAAATAGTCGGTCTGTGTGATGCCGTCGTAGAAAAGATACAAGAGGTCTAGGCTTATGGGGTGCTATCTAGATTCTTGGAGCCTGTGTTTAAAGAATAATATGTACAAAGACAACACCATAAAATTTTTATTTGAAGCCACTTTACTTTACATGTAGTGGCAATTTCTTATGTTTGATGAAAGTTGAATACTTTATATTGCAACAGATTGTCTATCTATTGTAATATATAGTATATCTGTTGTGACAGATGATTATCTGTTGCAATGTGTTGGCCATCTATTGCATTATGTAGATGTTTCTCAGTCTACTTATTTCAACATATGTTTAAATTTGTTTGATAATTTTCAACATATATGTCATTTATCGCAACAAATGTATTATTTGTTACGATATTTTAATCTAGTATTTTATTTCAATTAATAATTTTAAAACTAAGGATTAAATTATATTCATGGACAACATAAAATAAATTGAAGCCTTCAGAAATTACATGAAATAACTCAACAAATAAATGAAATGTAAAAAAAATTATTATGGGTATAAATGATCTACTCTACAAACAAATCAACAATTTAACCTTTGGTGCCAACAATTCCCAAGGAGAGGTTATTACTTTTACTAACTCAAGCTATAAGGATCTACTCACTATGGATAAGTTATTCTTCATCCGGTACTATGGAATTTGTGTTTAGTTAATGTAGCTTGGGTATAGGTTCTAAGCTTTTGCTTCCCTATATTTTCATAAAACAGTAGTATATATTTTATAGAGTAATCTAATATCAAGTACATCATTTGGTACTTCTAATTGGTCGCTCAAATACTCGCTGTAAGCGACAACAAAAAGACTGCAATCCCTACTTTTGTAAAAATACAATAATCCATATCTTGCAATTAATATAAGTGTTCTGAAATTTATGAGATGTAATTGAATCATGATATTTCCAGGCTATCACTGGGATGTTGAGAAATTCCTTCAACATATTCTACATCAAATGAATTACCTATATTATCTCGGTATGTTTCAATCGTTGACCAATCAGTACGAACCTTTTTGTCTAAAAAGCCACTTATATCAAGGTAAGTAGGTAATATTTTGACCAATTTTTGTATCTCTGACGACGTCCTAGAACATCTCCTTCCCAACATCGAGTTCTAAACACAGATGCACCTCCTTTTTAGAATGACGAAAACCAACACCTAATTGAATTCAACACCATAATAGATTGAGATGTACGCTTCATATACCAAATGCCAAGGTAAGCTAGCTGGAATGATAAAACCTTCGATGATATTGATTAAGCATTCCTCATTTTGGGAATCTTCCAGTTGTTGTTGACAATACCTATCATAGACATTATTGATGTAATCTTTGTACAAATAATTGCCAGTCATATATCTATATTGTTCTTGTGTATACAACTTGGCCTTATTTTGAAGGTAGTAAAAAGTGACATCGATGTGCTGCACATATTATCAAACATTTTAGATTATGGGACAGTAAAATAATATATAGATGTAATTAAATAAAGTATTAATTAATAGTAATATGTATGTCATTTAAACCTCATAATTCTAGCAAGTTTGGGGCAGTGACATCAAACAGAATCAATCCTTCATTTCAGGATGTGTAACAACAAAGTCGAACATATCAAAACCAAGACTCCATTCATTCACTTTGTAGTGTTCGTCATTTTGTTTTTGACATGATTTATATGTGTTAATGTTATGTTTTTACAACAACAATTATATAAATCAATATATTTAAAAATGATTTATGTACCTGCCAGAATGATACTTTTACAACCCATCGACAATTGATTATGAACAACCGTAGATAAACTTTGTGACTTTCTTTGGAGCATCATCTGAGATATTGATCCCTTCAAATGGGTAATTCTTCTATTCTCCCGAACTAACAGGCTCCACTTTTTCTTCTTCCATGAAAGTAATTAATGGATTATCAATTGTGATATTAGGATATTCAAAAGTTTCTTCTACTATGACATGTATCTAAAAATCCAGAATTGTCAATTCTAATCATAGATATACAATAAATTATTTATCTGTTTCATTAGATGGATTATTTTAAGGACAAATTTGAACAGGTAAAATAGAGTTGTACTATAATTTTGAACAAATGACCTATCTTTTGCAATATATGATCATCTGTTGGTAAAAATTAAAATTGTACTAAGACCTATTTGATTTGATGAAATAGATGGACATATACTGCAACAGATAATGCATCTGATGCAATAGGTTAGACGACAGTTACAATAGATGTATATATCTATTTTATAATTTTCAGCACATGTATCATCTGTTGAAATAGATATGTATCTGTTTATTTATTGGAACAGATCATATACATTTACCATCTTAAGCTCATGATTCTCTCATGTGGACTCTGTAGATAGATCAAAGGTGCAAGACAAAGATAGAGGAGTTGCAATTTTGCTTTTTTCGATGCTTGATGATACCCTAGAAATTTTTTTCCTTCTCTTCAGCCACCTTGATTTCTAATGGAGCGTATGGATATGAAATCCCCTTTGATAGAATGACACCTCTCTTAGATGTTATTTCCTTTACAAAATCAGTTAATGCATTAATAGCATTATTCACTCCATCATGTTTTGCCTTGCAGTCTTGACATTTTTATGCCAAACATTCACTAGAAGTGGCAAAATCTATATAACTCGTATGATTATAATCGTAATGGTTTGTTATTTCAAAAACTATAAGAGGAGCATCATTGGCCCTAACAGCAGTATCACTACCACTACTATCATCAATAACAATAATCCTACCCTCTAAATTTATTTTTCTTGTGATGGTTGTTGCTACAAATAATTCCTTCTTTATTATATCAATGACCTTAGGGTCCAATAAAGTTTGCACAGATCGTAAAGTAAGAAAAAATGGCATCTTCAACTCTCGATTGGTCGAAACATGCCACAAATGGACAATCTAAAATAAATCAATGCATATATTAGACAGATGGTGAAATCATTTTAAAAATCATTAATTAAAATAAGAACTTTATTAGAATTAGACTTACTGCTTTCTTCGAGGGGGTTGAAGAGATCAAGAAATTTTTCATTTTTAACAGTTTTTGTTGACTACCATCTTAGGATTCTCGGACAGAAAACTTGTTCCATATAGTTTACTTGTTGTCTCAAATAAGGAATAGTTTCAAATGCGTAAGACATAAAATAATGCTAATAAATCGAAAGCATTATTGATTAAAAAATGAATAATGTCATAATAAAATAAATATTTACCATGAAAGCTAATGGAAATCCATATAAGTTGACTGTTTTTAGCGTTAACTAACTCAACAAATATTTGTAGTCATTTTGAAGCATTCATAACCCCAAGGATAGCTGTTAAATGCCTCAAAATCCTCAGAGAACTTTATCCAGCCAAGTGGTATGTTGTCGTTGACGTCTCTCCCCCAAAGAATATTATGTACAAACCAAACCAATAATAATGATCGCTAGTGCTTCTTTGAAAGTCTTTTACCTTTCAACGCTTCTATCAAATTTATGTTTTTAAAACTTAGAACAACAAGAGAAACTAGGTCATCAGGATCTTTAGACTTTCCTTTGCCTTTTTTTGGTGTGTGGGGTGCTTTTTTTGGGTTAGAATAGGTATAACTTGAGAAGGAGAAGGAGGATAACATTTTAGTCCAGTAACTATGGCAAATCCCTCCAACCAAACTAAACAGGAATGCCACAATAATTTATCCACACCACTTTCATCATATCATTTTTTTCATACATAAACCTATGCTTGAGAAGATCATACACTATTTTTATTTGGAAACGAGCATTGTTGTCCTCCGACAAATCAAGATAATGCCCAAAGCAGTTGTCCCTGAAATAAGCTTCCAAATTTTTTTCTCGAAGTATTTTTCTGAAGACATCAAAATATTTTCCCATGGATGACTTAACCACGAAATCATCCATTAAATCTGTGGCACAATCATACTTCATTCTCATAGGATAGCTATCAATGTTGAAGGTTTTGACCATCTCTTCGATGGTAGGGCTATTAGCATTTGGATATTTTCTCTTGAAATATTCCTCTTCCACATGTTCATTATCTTTTGCTTCTAATTGAGATAACGCTTGTAAACCAAGTTCATAGAGTGGTGGATGTAGCCTAGCTGCTTCACTTGTTTCTTTACTTGGACTTGATTTAGTTTTTTTCTCTTGGGAGCCATATAATCTAAAAATAACAGGAATATAAAATAGATTATAATTGATTAATGTTTTGTTAAAAAAGGATAACAGTATATCTGGCATGCACAATAGTAAAATAAAAGTTCCAACAGATCAAACATCTGTTGCACCAGATAGGTAATATGTTGCAATATATAACAACCTATTGCAATGGATGAGTACCTTATTGCAATAATAAAAATCGATCACTCATCTATTGAAATAGATGACTGGTCTAATGCACCAAGTATGTTACCTGTCGCAACATATCACCAATCTATTGCAATGGCTGAGTAATCCATTGGAAATAATAAAAAAGATCACTTATTTGTTGAAATACATGACACTTCTATTTTACTAGGTAGGTTAGCTATTGCGACAAATAACCAACCTATTGCAATGGATGAGTAATCCATTGGAAATAGTAAAAAAATCACTCATCTATTGCACTAGGTAGGTTATCTATTGCAACATATAACCAACTTGTTGTTGTGGATGAGAAATCAATTGAAAATAATAAAAATAGATCACTGATCTGTTGAAACAAATCACTTATCTATTTTCAAATGAGTTATCTGTTGGAACTGTTATAAACTATAGATATTGTTTAGGTTTCTCTAAAACAGAAGAGTCATCTGTCGCAACCGAAAAATGATCTATTACATTATTTATTTGTTGAATCAGATTTTCATTATTGTATCAACTTTTCATCTGTTGCATCAAATTTTTATCTGTGAAATCATATTTTTATCTGTTACATCAGAGTTTCATCTATTGCATTATATGGTTCATCTGTTGCATATGATGGTTCATCTATTGCAAAAAAAAAAAAAAAACAATAGCAGGATTTGTTAAATAAAACAACAACACTATTACAATTTAATATCAAGTACACCATTTTTTCCAAGACAAACAACAAATCAACCCAGCAACACCAATACAACACATATACTAAGAATATCAAAGGTGACAAAAAATCACCAACATTATTATTTTGCATTTATACAAACACTAACCACAAAAATTAAACTTCAAGAAACTCAACAGAACCCAACAAATCGAATCAATAGTTCGATAACAAGAACTACAATAACAATAAAAAATTATATTTCATACCTTAAAGAGTAGATAAGAAATGCCAAAAATTAGGATTTTCCTCAGTCCACATTTCAAATTTAAGAACGAAATATTAAAATTGTTAACCAATACTAGAAGATAAGTTTTCTAAACTTTCTATTTTATTCATAACTAAAAAGACATAATTTTTTACCTGTGAAAGAAGAAATAGGACGATAAAGAACTAAAAGTTGTTGTCATCGAAGAACACTGCTGTCATGTTGATTGATGGTTTAAAGTTGAAAAGGAACTCGCCCAACTATTTTTATCCAGATCTTAATTTCTAGAGGAGAGGGGTGTGTGTTAATTTGTATTTTTTGAAAAAATTAGAAAGTTTTAAAAATATTAATCAATTCCAGAATTAACTTAATCAAGTTTCCTGATTATGTTTGACCATTTAAGTTGGTCAATATCACCAATCCTTTATTCAAGACTTAAATTACACCTTTCCTTCATTTTTCTCGAGACTCTTTATGTCCGAGACTCTTTATTTTATTCCTATTTTGTTTACGTAAAGTTTGTTTTCTATGGACAGCAAAATTAATTACACAATATAGTATTATTGATGTAGTTGTATTTATCATTCAAATTTTGATAGAGTTGGGTTGAAAATATATTCATGAAAATTATTTGGATTGTAAAGTATAAATATTGTATAAATGGTGTATATGGATGTTTATACCTCTCTAGTACATACTTACACATCACACACACACACACACCCTCTTATATGACATTATAAAATATCGATACATTATATAGCTATTTACATGCTGTATATGTATTGAATAAACAGTGTATATGAATGTATATACATCTTCAATATGGCTATACATTATATATACATAATTATACACTATTTATAAAATATTGATATATTGAATAACTATTTATACAACATTGGTAAATTCTATAACTATTTATACGATATCGATACATTACAATACAATGGCCATTTTGTTGAAGACTTTTCTTGTCTCCTGTATGGAAGAGGTAGAAGTTTGCATCTTCAAGTTGTTTCAATTTTTAAGGCTAAAAATACATTGAGAATTCATGTATATAGTAGCTGCACTCACTAACAAAAATGTAGCTAATAGCCACGATTCCGGCGTGGATAAAACCTTTTTTTACTTTTGACTATTTTTTATGAAAAAAAAAACATGGCTAAATTTTTTTCCAGTTAGATACTTTATATATATATATATATATATATATATATATATGAAATTATCCCCTTTACAAAATTGCATTGTACATTATGGATTATATATTTATACTACTATATTTTGATTCCCTTAAAATGTTTTATAGTAGAAACAATTATTTCTTATGTATATTCTCCTTTCATTAATGTCTAGAATGCAAGAAATGATTATGTAATACAACAAATACTTGTCCAATTCGTTCTTGAATTTTGCACATAACAAAAGCTTTGGTACGAACATGGATGGAATGAACCCTTCAAAACCATTCACACATAGTCAAGCAACATATATTCAAGACATACAAGCGGTGTTCATGAAAAGAAAATTTTGGAGGAGCTTTAATGATACCAAAGAGAGAAAGACACAATGTGTATATGGTTTATCAAAATGAATAGGAGGGAAGAATAGGACATGTGTGCAAATGGGTATCTCATAAATTCAAGAATTCACAAAAGAAGGTAACCAAATAAGATACTCATCTCATTAATGGGTAAGATTTATAAAAGATAGTGTCTTCTTTATTTTCTAGTATAACTAATAGTTTTTTGTCATTTTGAAGACTTTAACTTATGTTGAATATTGAGATTACTCTTAAATTATAGTTGTTACTTTAGTGCTTAGAGTAATTTTCATAAGGATTAGTGAGTGATTAATGGTGAACTATTCTAATAGTTAGTTAACTTCTTTACTTGATTAATCAAAGTGTGACTCATTTGTGGAATCTTGATTTCCTTTATTTGATTGAGTAAAGTTAATTTTTAGTTATTGAAATCAGTTGGGAGGTGAGGATTGTCGTCCTTTGTTGCGTATAATTTTAATTGCTTAATATTAATACAGATATCCTTTTTCTTATTTCTTTTCCTTGTCTAAGGTGATTCTTATCATTTTGGTATCAAGTGTCTAGATTTAAGTTTGTTTCTTCAAATCTAAATCTCTAGATTTTAATCTTTTTTAAAATACAAAAAAATCTACTTTGATTTGTTGGTTTTGACACTAGAGTCGTGTTCCCTAGTGTTATGTGAGTCTAGATTTCAAATTTCGCATAATTTAAAATTGTAGAAAAGGAGTTGTGCCATTAAAGGTTTTAGAAATTTTAAACTTCGAAAGTGGGTCTTTCAATCAAGTAGGAATTGAAGCTTAAATATTATTGAGATTTGTTCCTTAGGTCTTGGGAAAGCTAATCCTAAATTTTGAGCCAATTTCGAATTGATTTGAAGGTGTTGAAAATTGGTGAACGTTCTTGGTGTTTTAGGTATTCTTGGTAATCTTCATGAAAAAAGTACATTTGATCCAACTTTTTTCAAGACAAAGTTTGTCAAAGGTATTTTTGGGTCCACTAATAATTTTTTTTAAAATATAATTATTTCTCCACATAGATGCCATATCAACTTCCTAGTCAACCACAAAAAGAATGCCACATTAGTGCCAAGTGACTGCGTCAGCAAAAGAAGCAGAACCATGCCAAGTTTCCTGCACAGATGTGTGATGCTCAGATTCAGTAAGCATTCTTGGCAGGTTTTATAGAGTTGAAAAAATATTTGGGTCCTAAAATTTTGAGATCCCAAAAAAATCTAAGTCCACAAAATTTTTGTAAGTTTCCAATCTTCATTCTTCTTCTTCTAGACTCATTTTTTAATTTTTTTTCTCAACTATTTAACTAATAATTAACATCTTTAATTACTCGTTAGCTAGTTTCTAACTATTAAATCATCTCTCTTCAATTAAGTAACAACAAGTAATTTTTTCTACTTTTATTACTTATTTTCTTAGTCCAAATTTTTTTCATACATCTCTTATTCTATATTTCTTATCTTATTTCGTAGATAAATTTCTTGATTCAAGTACTTTTTAACTATATTTGAGTCATTCTTTTGCAAGAAATCCACTCCACCACAAAGTATATGTGACCTTAAATTGATTGATTAAAACTAGTTAATTATCAATTTTGAGACGATGTCTTAGAAAGTGAGTTGAGAGTTCACATATGAGTAGTGTAAGAATTTAACTACTGACCTAATTTGTTGTGTTTTGTTGGTATCATAAATAATCCCATTAGAAGTTCAAGAAGACAGAGATTGGAGAACATTATGGAGATTATCACCTACCTCTCTAAGAAAATGATGAAAATGAATGGAAGGTTTGGGGGAATGTAGGAAAGGTTGGCACATGTAGAGAATAAGTATAGAGGGGAAACACTTCAACTGCCTGAAAATGAGAAGAGGTGTAGCGCATCGGTACAATCTACCTCCATTACTCTAGGACAAGTTCAAAACCTAAGTTACCCTTCACGAAATAAAAACCCGAAACCACCAATACCCTACTTTTCAAATTAATAACCATCCAAACCACCAAGACAAGCTATACCATCTCAAAATTCACAGCTCTATCACCCTCCATAAGATAAATGTCCTTTTATAGAAAACCACGTTCCACGCTAAATTCCCTTCTGAAACGCATCAAATGTATCCTTTCTTAGTTCCTAAAAAACACCTCCACAAAATGCACCATATACACTCTACCAAGACTACCAATACCAAAATCCTATTTATAAAAAAATGAATGTTGAAGTCAACAATAATAACTCTTGGCAGCATAGAGGTAGGGATGGATATGAATTAATGAGGAAAAAAGACCAACCTCAAGGCTTTTGGTGGGACCAAGGCATGGGGAATCAAGATCAATAGGTTAGAGGAAATGAGATAGTATATAGAGAATATAGGATAGGAAATATAGGTGATTGGTTTGGGGAGAAGAATGATCAATATAGGGGCTTAAGCACTACTACGGTCACGCTTTCAAGGTTCGAAAGAAGTAGTGACCACAATGAATTCTTGGAATAGAAAATTCAATATTTCTCATAAATAATATCTCAAAAACATTAAAGGTGAAGCATGCTCTCATGCAATTCGAACGGTATGCATCAACTTGGTGGGAGTCTAAGAGGTGAAAAAAGAAGAGTCATTGCAACTACAAAAAATAGTTGTATTAGGTTCATAAATTCCCAGCTAGTCACCCTATAGAAGTAATCCGAAAAGGCCCAAAGAGATAAAAAGTCAAGAGAGAGATATTCTGGAAAAATAATTAATCAAAGAAAGCCTAAGACCTTGTAACATATTGTTGATCTTTGTTCCCCAAAAAGATGCTACTTTGAGGATGTGAAATGATTATAAAGCCAAGAATAAGATAATGGTCAAGTATAAGCATCCAATTAAGAGAATTGATGACATGTTAGATGATTTATGTAGCTGAAGTGTATTGTCAAAGATTGAACTTCAAAGTAGATATCATCAAATTCACATGAAACCGAGTGATGAGTGGAAAACAACTTTTAAGACAAATTTAGGGCTATATGAATGACTCGTGATGCATTTTAGGTTGAAAAATTATGACAACCCAAACGGTTATGATTGGCACCCACCATAACCTATGGCAGGATAATCACACTAAGATCACCCTTACTCACCCAAGTGTTACTCTAATATTAATACTATATGTTCCCCATTTACTAAGTAGTTTTGAAAAAAGTTTTAATTAAATAGAATTATTTCCAAATGACATCACCATCCATGAGGTGAATAGAGTACGAAAACCTCAATTTATTACAATCCCCAGAACCTGAAGTTTTCATAAAAGAACATCTAAAAATAACTAAGTATGAAACAACAGTAACATACAAAATCATAAATAATAGGAAAATGTCTCAACCACTAAACAAGGAACATTAACATCAAAAGAAGATCTGAAGGTTGCCCGGATGTGGTGCTCAGCCTCAAAATCAAGTCTGAACAACTATATAGAGCCGAGGTCACATGTCAGCCACTGGAAGATGTTTTACACTCAACAAAAAAAGTGTATAGATAGCATTAGTAAATTAAAAAGTACTGGTAAGCATCATGGGTCACCTATCTCATTAATGTACAAGTAATAAAGTCAAACAAGTATAAAAGTGATCATAAGAAAACTCATAATCGATGATATAAAACAGCTAAACACGTCATGTATCAACATGTAAATACAACTCACAAGTTTACTTTCACAGGATTTCATACTTAAGTCATTTGTATCAACTACTTATCAAAATGTATAATCATCATAAAGATATTCAAATACATATGAATAAATGCATGTATGAAAGATGCAATCATATATGAAAGATGTGTGCATTATCTTACTCTTCTCAACCTTATAATAAATATCTTATCATATCGGTGTGGTGCCCAATACATTATAAAAACATATCATTTCCATACCAACGTGATACCTAACCCATCATCTCAATAAATAATTATCATGCAAATAAAATGCAATGCAGTCATTAAATCATAAATCATGCTAGAAGACAATCATAGATGTCTAAATCACAAACAAGCACAAATCTAAGAAAGTTTAAGTGCTAAAAAAAATCATAGCCTACCTCAACTCCTTTATCCAAAGTCACCTTTAATCCATACTTTTGCCATTTTGATCTCGTTCTTGATCTATAAGAACAAGAGTATATACATATTTCAATAATTCATTCCTTTTTAACTATTAAGTAATAAGACCCATAGATTTTAGCCACACATTCACCTTATTTAATCATCTTAGGATTTTCTATCTCTTAAACCTCATGGATTTTATTGAAATTAGCACAAACAACTATTATTCTAGTCTCATTAGTATTTTCTAACACTCTCAGATCATTACATACTGAATTTATAAATAATTCCATCATTTTTAATTAATTTTCATAAACTAGGATTAAACCTTAAAATCCACCATTAGTCTATTTTTTAGTGATTGTCTATGGTTGAATGAAGTAAATTTAAGTCTAGAATGTCATTACATACCTCTAAAGATGAAAAACTAGACAAACTTTTGAAAAATTCCTTTTCTAGAGCCTTATTGCATTTTTCAAAAGAGTGGGCAGTGAAAATAGTTTTTGGTCATTAAAATTGCAAATTTTCAGTGCATTATCACTATAGAGGATAATTATCACTGCAGTAGTACCACTATAACGGTTAATTTTTTGCTATAGTGGTTCACATCATTTTTCGTAGAGGTCGTTGCGGAGGTCTTGTGACTGTAGTGGTTACTTCTTCTGTTGCATCGGTCTGAGGAAGAAACTCAGGACCCCTCCTAAGTTTTCTTTATTTTACAACACACACCATAAATTATGACATTACAAACCAATTCCTACATGATAAATACTATAGTCGGAGTTCTAAAACTCTATTTCAGGTGTAGGAAGTTTATATGATTTTCTTTACTCAGTCGCTATCTACTAAACACATCAAGCCCCACATTTACCAACCACAATAGAAAATGATTTTTTTCCACCATACCCTAAAAATAACCTAATACTAGGTGTCACAACATGAATTAGGACCTAGTAGTAATGGGTATCTCTAGTCCACTAAGGATCGGAGACTGATGTGCAATAGAAATATCAAACTTTCAATGCTTAAAACAAGTAAAAGATACATGATTCTGAGGTATTTTTTAGATATGATCTATTTTGGGTATGTTTTTTAGGAAACCATATTTTGGAAGCTAAGTTCATGAAAGAGGTGAAAAAGGTATTTCTGGCTACTGTTGAAGCTATTATAGAGGTTTGAAATGTATTTACGGCTTGATAATGATCAATTCACACTCGAGATTCAAAAAATAGTTGAAAGGTTGACTCCCGACATTTACTATGTTAACACAGACCACATATCGACTATGAAGGTGCCAAAAATTCAAAATCTCAAGAGCTGACTTGTAGAAAGTATTCCATCTATGACCTACGGTCTGCACTTATGCCCTATTCTAGACTGCACATACTACCTGCGCCTATGCCGTATTGTAGGTATAGAGAGTAGGTGGCCACCAACCCTAATTTCTCCTAGTTCATTGGAGTTTTGTTTTTAAGGTTTTCTCTTATACTATAAATAACCTTTATGTACTTTTTATTAGGATTTATGCATTTTTAACACTCAGAAACATATTTTGATTCCAAGATCCATCTTTGATCTTGGGATTCACTTATATCAACTTTGATTAATTATTTAGATACAACTGTAGGTTTCTATTTATCATATCATTGTGATTTCATTTATGCTTTAAATTATGATTGTTATTTATTATTTCACAACTATGAGTGGCTAAAACCCATAGCTAAGGTTGTGGATACCCTGGTGTATTGACGAAGAAGGTGAAGTGTGATTGTTGATCTAAACCAATAAGAATGGCATACATTGCTTTATCTTCGTTATGATTGATTTCTTAATGGGTGCACATTAAGAAATCCTTAAAGTGTGGATCGACAGTTGAACTCTAGCTAACTGAGATTAAGATAAGGGTTAGTAGTGCAACAACCTTAGATTCAAAAGGTAAAGGGTGAAATCCTTATACTTATCCAAAAGACTTTAGAAGGTACATAACTAATCAATTCTGCATGCAAGGCATTAGATTGGTTCAACAATGCACCATAAGCCTACGGGGTTGAGCAGCTAGGGAGAACACAATCCTAGTTTTCACTTATGACTGATTTTAACCATGTTAATACTGTTTGTCGCTCTCAATTACTAACTACAAAATCCCCCATTTACTTTTCCTATTTTGCCCATTGACTATAACTGTTCATAATTGCAATTTGACATCTTCCCTTTAGATTTAACCCAAACATTAGTTGGGTTACTATATGTTGACAAAGACAATATCATTATCTAAAATAAGGTGTTACTTAGATGTTATCGAGAAATTGGCATCGTTCTCGGGGAACACAGTGTTAGTATTGATTTGAGGTTGTTGTAGGTTTTGTGTTTTTACTTTTGTTTTGTTCTTAGTTTGGCATACACCGGTGTATACCTAGCACATGGAGTAGAGGAAAACCCTTAATCCTAGTCACTCCAAATCTAGAGAGAACCCTACAAATACCTTGTAGGATGTCTAAGTAGAAGAGAGTTGATAATCCTGAAGGGGTTCATGATGTCATACCTTCCCCGCCTCTAGAAGAAATGCAAGATATTGTTAATAGTCATACTAGCGAGCTTATTTCCCAAGAAAAATCATAGAAAAAGGAAATGTAAGAAGCTCATAGGGTATTGAGAGAGGAAGAGCTTTTTGAACAGAGATAAGTAGAAAACCACCGAGCAACACTCGATAGAAACCAGAACAGAGCTAGAGATGCCCGTGTTCAAGTAATCCTAGTATATCAGTACATGTATCCATATATAGATGATTAAAAAGATATAGGATATGTTGAGCCTACCGCTACTGGAGAAATAGTACCTCTTGTATTTCCGCAGACATAAAACTCGACATCACAAGTGCGATGATCAAACTTCTAAATTTGAAGGGTTTGTTTACAGGAGTGACTACCAATGATATAAATTTATATCTTGCAAATTTCCTTGGGATCTGCACCTCATATACCATTCTAGGGGTAGGTCTGAAAGCACATAGACTGAGTCTTTTTCCCTTCTCACTTATAGGAGAAACATTTTTAAGGTTAGAAAAATTTCCAAGAGGCTCCTTCACAACATGGAATGAGTTGCAAATGCAATTCTTAAATAGATTTTGTCTTCAATAAAGAAAATTATAGCTCAAGGACAAGATCTATAATTTAAGGTAGCTACAGTCTGGGTCTATGTATAAGTCTTTGTTCAGGTTCAAGAAAAAGCTGAGCATGATGCCAAATCATCAGTTGTTAGGGATGACTTTATCAGAGATATTCTATAAAGCCCTGACCATCAGTTCCAGAGCCATGAAGGACACCATCTCTGGAGGAGATTCTATGACATTATGATGGGATACAACATCAGAGATGTTAGATTAGATCTAACTCACCAACTGAGGGTGTGAAACTCTAGAGGATGGGAGGGGATCTGTTACATATTCTATTGGTGCCTTATGCGACCAGAGAGCAGCCGATAATATAGTAGCACAAGAGATTGTGTTACTGAAGAATAATTTAGGGGTTTTAGAAAAAAAGTTTGAAGCAAAAAATTCTGAGAAAGTGAATGTAGTAGCAGCTCATGGGTCCGTTTCGAAAGCATAAGAGTCAAAATTGGAAGAGGAAACTAATTGTCTAGATAGTAAGATAATGCGTTTTCGAGCACAAGGGCAAGATAACACATATCAAAACTAGTATAATACATATAGAGACCATAACATACAGAGATATGGTGACTTGTTGTGACCAAGTGCACATACAGGTGTACATGGTCTCATCATGTAATAAAGTGGCTCTTTAGAAGCCAAGTATACATCACACAGGGATTAGTATTAAGAAACTATAGACTTTTAGTTCACAAATGAGATTAATTTTATGTGAAAGTAACCAAAAGAGTTTGTGAGTTGTGAATTTAAAATAAAGTAAACAATGCAGTAATGTAAGAGCTTGGACAATCAATAAGGAGAAATCCAAGGTTAAAGCAATGCTAACAATCATACTAAGCTATTGAACTTCATTGGTTAGATTACTTATCTTGGTTATTGATTAATGGGGTTGATATTATGATTGTGGTCTCTCGTGCTTCTAGTAAACTATCTAACTTAGCCCCAAAACTACATCGTTGAGCGGGGATATGAGAACTACGATAAACACATTTATATTTCATCCCGTAGTGAGCCAAATAAGTCTTATAGGTATATATCTATCCTAGATGCTAATTTGAATCCCTTATTTTCTAGAAGAATAAAAACCTTACTCTATTTACCCCCACATTCTATCCTCTTATTCCCCCTCTCAAGCTCACAAAGATGACAATGGATGTATTCTAAGGGTTGCGAATCCTTAAAATAATTATAACAAAGATAAATAAACAACAACATATGATAAGCAATCAAAACCAAATCAATTGAAAAAAATAGTAATCATATTCTTGGCCTTAACCCCGGAAAGTTGCTTTTAGACACTCATAGATATAACCATAATCAACCTGGATGAATACAAGATAAAATCCATAAATAAACTTAAGTAATATAAGAAAAACCCTAATAGAAGTATTTTCCAGCACTGTCCAAGTTTCAAAGTCATCCAAGGTGTATAACATCAAGTTTAAGTGTCCTATTTATATGAGGATGATTCGGCCTTTGTAGGAATAGGGTACACAGTGCCCTTGTCATTCCCTGGGAGTAAAGTACATGGCGAATTTATTATTCTTATGAAATAGGGTGTGCAGCGCATTTCCCATTCCTAGGGAGTAGGGTGTGCGGCGCGGCTCTATTCTGGAGGCACACTGGAAAGTCATTTTTAACGTCTAAACTTGCCTTTAAGCACTTGTCCTTCAATCCCAAGCCCTGTAGTGTTATTTACACTTGATTTATAGATTTTTCATCATCCACATATCATCATAATCAACTAACCAAGCATCCTAGATCATTAAACACCACGGATTTGGGCTTGAAACAACACAATGTTCAAGATAATGAACTAGAAACTTAAGCTAAGAACTAGTTTTGTGCATTTTGATCTTTAAATTATTGTTTGACTCTTGGATTGATTCAATTGAACCTTGAACACTATAAGAAATTTGTTTCACACATAATTACATAATATAAACCTTAGTAACTCATTGCACTCACTATAATCCATTGCGAGACACTAGAACAACACCTACCTCAATCTAGTAACACTAGTTTTCTCGTTTTCACTCTAAGTGACCAAGTGAAGTACAAACTTCTTTGAAATACATGTTAAAAATTTTCATCAAGTACTTAAACACTTATATGCTAAATTATATCATCATTAACATATTAAGTATGCAAGTTTTCCTCAAGAAAACAAGCAAGGATACAATATTGGGGTGCATAAATCAACCTCAGATCATGAGCGAAGAAAGAAGGATGATTATAGAAAGAAGGAAGATAGATACATAATGCCTTGAAGACGTGATTCAAAGTCCATATTAGATAAGATGTTGGATAAGTTGGTGAAGGGACAGGAAAATCAAGAGCCATCCTTGAGGAGATTAAGGTTGATATTTTAGGGTTGACTAAGAAGGTTAAGTCACATGCCACTACCATCAAGTAATTCGAGCCCCAGTTTGGGCAAATGTCAACAAATCTAAACCAGAGGAAGCCAGGTACCCTTTCGAGCAATGCAGTGCAAAATTTTAGAAATGATAGTCACATACTTTTTTTTTACCAAGAGGAGTGAAATTACTACTATGAATCCCCCACCAACTGTTGCTAAAATTATTGGTGATAAGACACCTACTATTGAGTCTGAGAAGGTAACATATAATAAAGGTACAGTAGTTGAAGATAACATTAAGGGTCTAGATTTTTAGCCAGAAGTTAGACAGATCCCGAGACTGGCCCGACCTTATCAGAGACTAAGGAGAAAAAAACAAAGGTAAGTTCAAGCGATTCATTAAGATGCTGAGAGAATTGAGCTTCAACATACCTCTTCTTGAGGCATTAGCATAGATTCCTAGATATTCCAGGTTCATGAAATAGTTTTTTGTAAGGAAGAAAGGGGAGAAATTTGAAGATGTTGATGGTGTGCACCACTGTAGTGCAGTTACGACTAGGTCTTTGGCACAGAAAAAAGGGAGATCCCAGAGAATTCACTATACCATACACTATAAGGTCATCTCGATTTGATTGAGACTTGTGTTATTTAGGGGCCAACATTTATTTGATGTCATTTTCCATACTTAAGCAATCGGGGTTGAGCCCTCCAGAATCAAGTTTGATGCGGCTATTGATGGCTGACTGTAAAGTGAAGAAATTTGTGGGAATCTGAATTGATATGATCGTGAGGGTGGATATTATTTTTTTGGCTAATTTTATCATCTTAGATTGTAAAGTTAACAACAAAATTCCTATATCTTGGGAAGACCATTTATGGCCATAGACATATATATGAATTATATGGAATAAGGTGAGATAAAATTTTGAATTAAAGTTGAGGAGGCAACATTCAACATCTATAAGTAAATGAAGCAACCAACAAACATGAGGGTAATATTGGTGATTTATTGTATTGATAACCCTGGAGGATATTTCTATGGGTATCTTGATAAATTTTTAGTAGTCAAGATACCCGCATCGTGCCGTGATGTTAAATCAAGCACTGGATAGGAGGCAACCCATGGGCTTGTTGGGGAAGTCTGAGTAACCAACATAGCCACGTCGTGCTGCAATGTTAAATTAAGCGCATAATGGGAGGCACCCCACTATTTTAGTGTGCACATTTTTGTTGTTTTCATCTTTTTTGTAAGTTTTTAGCTTTTGGACCTTACCTAGAATATGGTAAAAATTGCTACATTCATCAATTTCCAGGTAAGGAAACTATGAGATTAGCCCATCATGGTCACAAATCATACATGGTAAGTTGAGCAATAAGTTGAAAAGTTGAAATTTTGAGGATGTAAAATTTTAAGGTACGGACTATGGCATTTAATTTTACTTGTACAACCTAAAACTTAGGTTGTGGGACCATAAGTATCTAGAAAAATATCAAAATGCTGAGTCTGGGTTGCAGAATAATGGGCTAAAGTTTTTGTCCTAGCATCTGTGCCTAGTACCTGAAGACCGCAGGTAGTTCCTACCCCCGCAGCCAAACCACAGGTATTAGGCACAGTTTGATGCCGCTTCTAGGTGAATTTGTAGGCCTAAACTATAATTTAAAGTTTTGTCCCACCAATATTTAATTGTGGTCTAAAATAGCCCCCACCTATACAAAAATATTCTTACCCTCATTCCAACTCATTCAAATGATCAAACTTAATTTTTCTCTTTGAATCAAACTTCTCCATTAAAGCATAAACTAATATCACACTTGAGTAAAGGCTCGACTGACACTTATTAGAGATACCAACTTGTTCCAACACACTAAAACAAGTTTCATCCTTTTTTTGTGTTATTCATTATTCTCTTTCGGATATTTATTTATGAGGTAACTTTCTTGGTTCCTAATAGTTATATATTGGTTTATCTATTATTTAAAGAAGTTGATATGTGTATTAATTTGAAAAATGAATAGAAACAATCATTCTTGTATGTGGGAGCCTTGAAGTAGCCTAAAATCATAATTTAAGGCCCTGTTTTGAACTAAGATTCTATGTTTTAGCCCTAACCAGAGGTTGAGGTTGAATGAATAAAGTACTACCACTAGTTGAACATGTTTGTTTGTTTTGAGTTTTATGATCCTTGATTAGCATATACACATTGGACTTGTTGGGATTTCAAAAAGGTCTTAGTGGTGTAAAAATTGAGGAAAAGTTGAAACTTTATGAATTTTGAGTTTATCTTCTACTTTTGCTATCCCCCTCTTTTGTTGGAAACTACCAACTGGTTTTTCAAGTACATATGGCACCAAAAGAGGTGAAGAAAATGAAGGCCTATAATTCAAGGAGACGAACAGAGTCGCCTGAGCCTAGTAGATCAATGGAAGAGTACCCAAGGCAGCGACGTAGAGACATTGCACTGGGGTGACACGCTGAGTCATAAGAGCACAGACTCGCCAGGATGCTCAGTCAGTTGTAGCCCAGCCAAAGATAAAGTCTGCATGTATATCACCCCGACACACACCTCCATCAGATAATGATTATTATGCTAAGGAGACAGAGTCCGAGTTTACTCTACTGGTTGCTTCTCAGGACCCTCGATCTTAGGAGGGGTCCCATTATGAGGAGGGTACCACCACTCATGTATAGTAGATAGAGGTAACCAAGTATGATTAAGGTGTTGAGAAGCCTTCCCATAATGCTTCAGTACAGTAGATCCCCATGCCCGTACATTCCTAAGATGCACCTCCCATGGAGAGACATCTGAGGCAGTATGTGGAAGGGATGTAGGGTATATTTTACAGAGATAGCTATATTTGAAATAAATTCAAGACTTTGAGGTGTATTTATGAGGAGCACCAGATTGACCTATCGGGGCTAGAGCGAATACCACTATTACGGGCAGCATTTGATAGATATCAGCTAGAGGGGATGACCAGACCACTCGGTACCTATAGCCCATCCATGGAACAAGATTTTTAGTCTTCCTATAAAGATATCGTAGTCCTTCCTATGCACCAACATCTAGGATTGATTAGATTTTTATGGCTGTCATATCTTGATCATACATTGGTTAGAGGGGTCATAGTTAATATTATAGAGGAGACTATTCACAGAGTTATATTTTTCCCAGATTACATCACTCTTGCATAATATTTAAGTATGACCATAGACTGAGGATCATACATGACCGACATATTATATGGGATACTTAGCATCCTTTTGAGAGGGTTAAGTTGGCTAAGTGGATGGCCAGTTATATTTCATCACTGGGTGATATGAACCTATAGACCAAGGGGGAGCTGTGATTGAGAAAGGTATCTTTATAGTCTAGGATACGTTTTGTTAGTTTCTCATTAGATACTAGCTAAATATGCACTTCAATGGATATCTCATTGACGTAGGAGGGAGGAAAACTATTTTCCTATCTGATGGTCGATTATGATGTTGATTTTGTTTTTATTTTAAGGCATGAGTTATATTATAGAGACTTTGGGGAATTGGATAATCTTCTATTTCCTTGCATGATCCATAGGATATGTGAGGAGGCAGGAGTGCTTGAGTTACCAGGTATTGATAAGAGGGTACCTACGACCGTAATTGCACAAACAAGGATCATGAAGGGTCTGGAACCTCTTAGCACTTCTAGGAGACCGAGACAATAGGAAGAAGGGCCACAAGGCCAGTTTGAGGGCCCATCAATTTTCGTAAAGCCTTATGAGACACGCAGAGATAATATGGGTGTTGGTATCGACATAGAGATAGGGGAAAAGAGATATGCTCTTGATTTAAGTACACAGGATTAAGGGACACAGGATACTTCTTATTTAGTGCTAGCTTCAACCTCAGAGCCAGTTGGTGCATTTACAAATCCTGCTCACCAAATTTGCTATAACTCTTATGATTACTTTATCCAATGTGTTTTTTGTAGAGCTTAGTCGATAGCCAGAGGGCCATATCTTCTCAATTGAAGGTTTTTGAGACCAAGATGACTCACCTATTTGGGAAGATGATATTAGGGGTTAGGACCATATTTGAGTAGGCCAAGGCTAGATGCAAGGCTATTCAGATAGCTACACTATCAAAGCTACATGTTGATTTTTAGACATTAATTGATAAGCTTGGGAGATGGGTTACATCTCGATATGTAGACATAGGTGCTCCAGATCTAATCTAGATGAGGGATGATTTTGATATCCTACGAGCAGGGGTATGCTTTCTTGCAGAGAGCTTTGTAGCAACTGTTCATTCAATTATACCCTCTGTAGTACAAATATCAGCTCTGCAATTATTGAGATACTTTGACTTCTTTGTAGAGATTGATGAGGAGGTCCCAACAGTTGGGAACAACAGAGGTCACTTAAATGACTTGTAGGATCCTAATATGACAGAAGAAGACTTCATTAAAAAGGCCATGCACTACTATTTAGAGACTGCATTCATCGACAGGTAGTGTCGTATTGCTATAATAGAGGGTGCATCCTCTAGTAGTGCACTGCCAACACCGCTACCTCTGTAAGATTATATGCCTCATCTGAGGGATGATCTTGATTAGGCCGCCTAGTGCATCCTAGGTATGTTATCACTATCCTATGTTTCTCTTTGTTTTAACATATTGAGGACAATGCAAAATTATTATTTTGGGGTGAGCATACCATACTGCCACAAGTTTTTTTTTTTGTGCTTCTTTTCCTGTCAGCTGCGGTATAGTTGTATAACTAGTATGTCTAGGATAATTATATTTCGTATTATGGTTTTTCTTCATATTATGTTCTTTTTGTATAATGAGGAGATTTTGAGTATTTAAGGCAGTTGTCATGATTTGATTTATTTTTGATACCCCTCCAAAATTTTGAGTTTTTAGAACTATGTTGTTGTATATAAGTGTGAATTTTATGGCTCTTATTATGGCATTAGTATTAGTGACCTGATAACCATTTGGTGATAATTGCATGAAGTGGATAGGTAGTAGTTAGTGATATTGACTTTCTGCTGTGTGTGTTTGTGTGATGCTACTTATTTCCCTTTGTGTGTTAATTTTAGAACTTTTCTGGTTAGTCTTACCTAGGTTTTAGGATAGTTAGTTAGGAAAGTATTACATACTATTTTTTGATTTTAGTCCACTTTTAGCCTAAATGACCTTCCATGCGCGAATTGTATCCCTTGATCCTTTCTTTGAGCCTTATAAGCCTATTTTTATTGTTTCACCATTCACCTTCCTATTTATATTACAATTTACCTATTTTGGCTCAGATTCTCCTTGGACATTATCCACCTTAACACAGGAAAAAAGCCTATGTTGAGGATGGCTATCATAGTGGTGCATAGTGTAAAGTCGGTATGCCAAAGGGTAAAATAAGAGAAAAAGTTAGCAAGGATGGGTGTGCTAGCAAAAGAAATAGAAAGAAAGAAAAAAAGAAAAAAAAATGAAAAATTGTGAAAAAGAGAAAAAGAAAGAATAAAAGACCACACCCAACTTGAATGTGCATAAGAGAATAAAAGGGGGGAATAAGGGTGGAATAAAAAGGAATTTGACTAGTAAGTGAGACCCCAAGGTTGCCAAGGAGGATTAGTCAATTAAAATGTCCATATGTATAATTCTGTCTCCCCAAGCCTACATTAAAACCCAAGAAAAATCCAACAGTGATCCTAACTTGGCTATCTGAATGCTAAGGTAAATAAAATAAGGCCAAGCCTATGGTATTTGACGTGCATTGATTGAAACTTCTTTGCTAAGTATGAGTGTCTCTTGAACATCCCTATGTTTACATATGTTATTTCATATGAGTGAGTGGTACATCTTTGTTGTGAAGGCATTTAAGTTATCTTGCCAGCTATTTGCTTATTTGGGTTGTGTAATTTTTATATATGAGTGGTTGTCTGTTGCTAATGTAATTTCCATACCTTGACCCCATTGTGCACACTATTGTGCTTCATGTTCATACATAGTTGGTTTTGAAAATTGAGATAGGATGAAAATGTAGTGTTTTGAGTTTAAGTGATGACTTACTGTCTTGAATAGCTTAGATTCTCCTAGTTAAGCATCATTTTTATTTTGGTTGTATTTTTGTTACCTAAGGAAATGCAAACATTCTAGGTTGAAGGTGTTGATTTACTATGGAAATATAGCACTTTCAACACTTAAAATGAGGAAAGATAAAATTTTCTAAGGGTTTTTTGTTAGATATAATCTATTTTGGGTATGTTTTGCATAAACCATGTTTTGGATGCTAAGTTTGCGAAAAGGGTAAGAAAGGTGTTTTTGGCCACTTTTGGAGCAATTATAGATGTCTGTTATATTTTTTGGATTGATCATGATCAATGCATGTTCGAGAGTTGAAGAGAGATGAAAAACTAACTCCCGAATCTAAGTCAACCCACGGATCGCATGTAGACCTACGAAATTTATGTAGACAAAGCAGGTGCCATAAACCTAAAATCTTGAGACTTGACTTGTAGGAAGCTGTCCATCTGAAACTTATAGTCTGCACTTGTGCCCTATGCCAGACTGCAGGTACTACCTGCATTTGTGCCAGTCCACAAGTACAGAGAGCAAGTGGTCACTGACCCTATTTTCTCCTAGTTTGTCCGGGCTTTGTTTTTAGGGTTTTCTCTTGTACTATAAATACCCCTTATGTACTTTTTAGTAGGAGTTATGCACTTTTAACACTTAGAAATATATTTTGATTCCAATATCCATCTTTGATCTTGGGATTCTCCTGTATTGACTATGATTGATTATTTAGTTACTATTGTGGTATTCTATTCATCTTATCATTGTGATTGCATTTCATTCATGATTTCAATTAAAATTTTTATTGATTGTTTCACAACTATGAGCGGCTAAAACACAAAGTTAGGGTTGTGGAAAGCCTGGCGAATTGACGAAGTAGGGGAAGTGTGATTATTGATCTAACCTAATACCAATGGCATGCATTGCTTTATCTTCATTATGATTGATTTCTGAATGAGTGCACATACTAGGATCCTGCTTAGATATTGATAATTACTACAAAAGAGGAGTAGTGACTAGGAAAAGATAAAGACAACAGTAATTCAGAGTTTAACTATCCATCTACGCTTCTAGGTTATATCTACATAAAGTGGTTAGATTTAATCTTATAAATAGAGATTCAAAAGGTAATAGTTAGCTGGAATCAAGATAAGGGTTAGTAGTGTGACACCTTGAGACTCAAAAGGTAAAGGGTGAAATCCTTCTATTATTCCAAAAGACTGTAGAAGGTACATAACTTATTTGTTCTGCATGCAAGGTATTAGATTGGTTCAACAACGGACAATAAGCCTACTGAGTTGAGAAGTCAAGGGGAACACAATCCTAGTGTTCACTTATGACTGATTTTAATGAAGTTAATACTATTATTTGCTCTTGATTACTAGGCACAAAACCTACCATTTACTTTTACTATTTTTCCCATTGACTACAACAGCTGATAACTGCAATTCCATAAGTTACCTTGGGATTTAACCCCATTCTTAGTTGGGTTATTACATCTTAACAACGATCGTATCATCATCTAAAAGGAGGTGTTTCTTGGACATCATTAGAGATAGAGATGAGTTCTAAACATATAACAATATAGAGATGAGTTCTGAACATATAAGAAGACAAGAAAATTAATACCAAGAAAGATCTAAGAATCCGCAACACAATCCACCCACACTTTGTCCATAAAAGCCTCTAAGAAATCAAACATCAACCTAAGTTGGGACATGGCCCCAACCATAGCCGGAAAAAAAGATAACACAGAAATAGTCTAAGATATAAGTAAAGACAAGACCATGAAATAAGGGACTTCGGGATAATGGAAGCTCACCACTTCAAAGGTGACTCACGAACAATCCAAAAATCACCTAAAAATACCTAAGGAAATAGAAGTGTCTTTAGACCCTGCATCGCATAGGTATACAACATCTGGGAATTGTTAGCGTGGAGAACGCTAGCATGTAACTTAGGGAAGGGATAAAATAATTTCATGATCAATCAGTCAAAAATCACTCCAGAACTATTTGCATATATTATATACATATATATATAATTCAAGGATAGGGAATAAGGTTTACCATGAAATTTAAAACATTTACTTGGACTGCGTGGCATCAACCATCATAAAAGACACCCATGGGCAATATAGTTTTGGCTTTCATCACTAGAAAGGCCCCAGTGTATGTTAGCCACACGAACCAGATGTATCATGGAAGGCTAGGAAATCCACAACCCTTTGCCAATCCATGATAAATATATATAAGGTATAACACAAAAAATGATATGAAGTAGAAATATAGCAACTTCAATGCTTAAAACAAGGAAAATATGCTAGTTACTTAGCTTTTTTGTTTGATATAATGCATTTTAGGTAATTTTTGTAGGAAACTAGGTTTTGGACGTTAAGTTCATGAAAAGGATTAAAAAAGTTATTTTTGACTACTTGTGTGATCAATTATGGGTCTTCATGACACTTTACGAATTGTTCGTGACCAAAGCACGTGATGAAAGTTGAAGATTTGAAGCTTCATTGCAAGTGTTGGAAGTCCTGACACTTACCTATGTCTATATGTGGACCACAAGTGGTCTGTATAAGACTAAGGCAAGTAAAGTACCAGAAGTAAAGATCCCAAGAGTAAATGAGGTGAAAAATAACTTTTTTCACTTACCTATGTTAACATGTGGACCACATATAACACATATAAAACACATATGATTAAGGTAAGTGCCAGAAGTCCAAAATACCGAGAGTAGAGTTGAAAGATCTTTTGTTCTACCATATTAGAGTCTACGAGGGTCCATCCTCAGGAAACATGTGGAACATGCGCCCAAATCCAGGTTACATGTGGACACCACAAGTCACCACCAACCCTTTTTCTCCTATTTCATCCGGGCTTTGATTTTAGGGTTTCCTCATGCACTATAAATTCTCCTTACGTGGTTTCTAGTATAAGTTATGCAGTCTCAATACTTACAAATATATTTTGATTCCGAGATTCAATTTTGGTCTTGGAATTATATTGTATTGATTTGATTGATTTATTCAATTGTGGTTTTGGGTCTTTACTTGTGATTATTGTGATTTTATATTATACTTTCAATTATGAATATTTTTGATTACTCCATAAGCATGACCAGCTAAAAACCCTTAGCTAAGGTTGTGGAAACCTTGGTGAATTAATGAAGTAAGGAAAGTGCTACTGTTGTTTTTAATTGATACCTATGCATACTTTGTATCATATTCACTTTTATAGTTATCTTAGCGGTTGTAAATGTTAGGATCCTACATATATTATTGCTACTTACTCCAAAAAAAAGAGTAGTGACTAGTGAAAGATAATTACAATAGTAATTTTAAGTTTAACTGTCGATCCACGATTCTTGGTATTATCTAAGTAAGATGGTTTGATGTCATATAATAATTAAAGACTCAAAAGGTATAGTTAACTGGGATTAAGATAAGGGTTACTAAGGTGATATCCTAGACTCAAAAGGTAAAGGGTAAAATCTATAAGCTCGTCTAAAAGACTATTGATGGTACATAACTTATCAATTCTGCATGCAAGGTATTGGGTTGGTTCAATGAAACCCGATAAGAATATGGAGTTGAGAACCCAGGGGAATACAATCCTAGTGTTCATATACGACTAATTACAACTTATGTTGATATTTTCCACTTTTTTAATATTAATACTAAAAACCCCACATTTACTTTTCCTATTATGACTGTTGATTTTAATAACTCAGATACATAACTAAACGTATTCCCATGGGATTCGACCGTAACCTACTATATTTTACAGCGACTGTATAACCTTCAGAGTAAAGGTATAGCTTGGGTTTTATCATATTTTGGTGTAGTTACTAGGGACTACGTTTTTGATTTGTGATTTGAAGTTATTATAGTTTTTGGGTTTTTATTTTTGTTGTTGTTCTTAGTTATGTATATGTTAGTGTATAGATAGCACATGGAATAGAGGTAATCCCTTACTCTCATTGAATCTAAATCCAGAGAGGATCCTACAAACACCTAGTAGGATAATAGAATCTAAAAGAGATGATATACTTGTGGGGTTCATGATGATGTACCTCTCCCTTATCTCAAAGGAGTTCAAGACATTATTGATCAGCAGAAAAGGGTGCTTTTAACACAAGCCACTAATAAGAGGAGGGTAGCAGATGAAGCTCAGTTGATAGATTGGGAGGCAGAGTTACATGAGTAAAGATAGGCAAGAGATGACCAAGCAGTGCTTAGTGGAAATCTAATTAGAGTTAGAGGAGGCCAACCTCAAGTAATCCTAGTATATCAGTATATGAAGCCGTATAAGGATGATGAAGAAGATCTGGGATACGTTGAGCAGATAGAAACTTGAGCCATTATTCCTTCTATTTTATCCCCAAGTATTAAGTTTGACATAACAAGAATAATGATCCAACCACTAAACCTTAAAGGTGTATTTATAGGTTTACCTACGAATGATGCAAATATGCACCTTTCAAATTTTATTGGGATCTATAGTTCGTATACTATTTTAGTAGTTAATCAGGAAGACTGAGGTTGTTCCGCTTCTCATTTATAGGAGTAGCATCTTTATGGCTAGGGAAAATATCAAGAGGATCTATCACTACATGGAACGAGTTATGCATGAAATTCTTAAACCACTTCTTTCCTCCATACAGGATGTTGTAGCTTAAGGATGAGATTTATTATTTTAGGCAGCTCTAGTCAAAATCTATGTACGAGGCATAGTTCAAGTTCAAGAATAAGCTGAGTATAGTTCCCAACCATCGAATGTCAAGGATAAAATTATTGGAGATATTTTATAGAGCCTTGACCATCAGATCTAGAGCTATGGTAAACACTATCTATAGAGGAGCTTTCACGAGACTATGCTGGGAGACAGCTTCGGAGATGCTAGATAAGATCTTACACACTATTCTAGGTTGGTAAAAATCGATAAGCTGAGAGAGTATCTGGCACATATGCTATTGGTTCCTCATGTGACTAGAAAGTAGATAATGATTTAGTAGCACAAGATATTGCACTACTAAGAACTAATCTTGGGGTACTAGAAAAATAGTTTGCAATAGCAAGTTATAAGAAAGTGAATACAATAGGAGCGCAGGTTTTATCTTCCAAAGTATAGGAGATAGAATTAGAGAAGAAAGTAAACTATTTGGATCATCATTTGGCAGGTTTCTAAGCCCATAGGCAAGGGAACAAAGGTCAAAACTACCATGACAGATACAAAGAACGTAGAAGAGAGTAAGATGGTGACTGGAGAAAGAAGGATGACAATAGAGAGAAGGGATATTATTACATTTCACCTGATAGAAGTGATGCAAAATGACTATTGGAAGAGATTTTTACTAAGCTGGTAAAGGGTTAGGAAAATCAGAAGGTCAACCTTAAGGAGATTAAGGCAGACATTTTCATGGTTTACAGAGAAAGTTGAATCTTATGCAACTGCTATCAAGTAGTTGGAACAATAATTTAGGCATATGTCAGCAACTCTGAACCAGAGGTATCTAAGTATCCTTTTGAGCAACACTTTTAAAAATCTAAAAAATGATGGTCATGTTCTTACCATTACGGCAAGGAGTGGTATGACTACTGTGGATCCCCCTTTACTTGCTATGGTAGTGTTAAGATATGATGACACTACTACTGATGTGTAATGCTCCAACTCTGTACCCTGGATGCTAAATAGTGATTATGACCCCGAAGGGCCATAAGCTACCCATTACTAATATCTACTGTAAGCACCCAATAATAATACTATAACAAATGTAGAAAATAGGCAAAAATGCCATAAGGTTCAAAATCTGAAATACTGATAAAGAATATCCACTATAATAATAACTTACAAAACTTAACACTGTCTGAAAGTCTAGTTTGAAAAGCCTCTAACTAAACTGCCTAAATGTGGATTTGATGGGATAAGTCCCCAACTAACTTCGACTACCAAACTATAGGTAAACTGAAATATTGAAATAAAAGCATGCCCTCAATAGATGAGGACTCACTACTAAAACTGCTGATTATAACTAAATTTATCTATTCGTGGTCTGGAACCCGAGCATCCGAACTATGATATGAGACATCATATCATAAAGAAAGAGTATGTGTCAGTACATGGAATGTACTGGTATGCTAGATGAGTTACGAGTAAATGAAAGGGTTCATATGCATGAACAATAACTGACTAAGTGATATAGAGTAACTGAATATGAGAGTGCATGGACAACTAAAACTGCTGTAAATACCGAGTACACAATACTGTGCATATACGTATGTACTATAACTAAGCTTTTACTAAAGCTGAGTTCTGAGTAGTTGATATCTGAGATTTATTGATAACTGAGTTACTAAAACTGAGTGACTGTATCTGACAGTCCAGATTCTATAGAACTGAACTGAGTTCTATACTGAGACAGAAATTGAGACTGTTGGAAGTTATCATCTAACCGATATTCCCCTTTTTTAAATAGATTTAGGGTCTAACCTATAACCCCAGCTGGTAGGGTATTAGTACCGTTCCACGGGTAAAGAAAAGATGAATATATAACCTCATCTCAAGTACTCTAATGAGATGGTGGAAACCTCATCTGACAGGTTAAAACACCTCATCAACTATCAACTGGCAGGTTGATGTCTTAACTTACAATGGATACGTAGTTCAGGAATGCAAGAAATTCTTCTAAGGATCACACTATCTACTGGTGATCCCCCATCCTTGGGTTCAATCGGTGCTGAATCCTACTCCCAATTGAATAGACACTGAGCTGATTATACTGAGCTGAACTAGACTAATACTGAGTTTCACTGAGTTCTATAACTGACTGAGTTTACTGATCGTGACACTACTGAGACTATTTTGTAATGACTGTAGCTCTAGGTAAATAACTAGATTTTCAGGTATTAGATGCCTCCAGGACTCGATAGCGTGAAAGTAAATCATAGCATAATCTTGGAAAGTATAACAATGTGCACTTGTTAATAATTCATTCATTGAGTCATTTTATCAAACTTTTGTAGTTCACAAACTTGTACAAGATTGGAAAAAAATACTGACATGTTATGATTCCACTATCTACTTCACATAGGCATTTTAGCAAACACTTGGGAAGCATGGATTATTTCACATGATAATGGCTAACACATGATCATCATGGATACAATACTCAATTTCAAATTCAAGGGTTTAGCATGCCATTAATATAATTCCCCATAAATGCTATTCTAATTTCATGAATCTTAAAATAATCATGGATTGAACATCCAATTAATATCAAGAACATACACAAAATCAATTCCAAGCATGGAATTCATAATACTATAAGCTTGTAGTTTTAAAAATAGATTCTTGAACTCTATAGGTGAAAGAAACCCATAGATAAACACCTAACATACACGAATTGATAAGTTGTTGGAGTTCTTGGTAAGTTTCTTGAGTTTTTTTCCTGATTACTTGAAGATTAGGGTTTGCTAATTGAGAGAGACAACTTGTTGATTTTGGGGAAAAGTAAATAAAGAATGGGTTTAAAAAATTTTAAGGGATTAAATCCCATATCTGGTTGTGTTAAAATCATGGGAAAAGACTAATATAACCCTGGACAAAGATTTTAATTTCCATTGAAATTTTACAAAAAAATTCCCCTGGCGCGAAGCGGTACTAACGCGCCGTGTCTCTGGAAATTGACAACTAGTAAGATGACTGATGGCGCGACATAGTCGAATTGCATTGCCACTCTGTATGAGACCTGGAAGTTCACTGCGATGCGGGCTTATTGCGTAGCTTCACTAGAAAAAGGACAATTGTGAAAATGAGCCTTGGCGCAATGCGCCATGATCATGGAGGCTTACTGGATTTGACAATTACCAGTTGGCCTAGCTCTGTGATGCACTGATTGCTTATTTGGCACACTATTTTACAAAATATGCTATAATGTCTTACCCGAGTATCGAATTTAGGCAAATTTTATGTCATTGAAAAATTGACTGAATTTCCTATGCAATGACAGGCTCTAAACTGAAAATTATTGAGTATTTTAAAAATTTATATGGAATAAATCATGTACTAAAAGCTAAATTAGTCTTGAGAAATATGGGTTATAACAATATCTTCCCCTTGGGAACATTCTTCCTTTAATGAGACTGACCAAGCTAAGGAACACTGATAGACTGAACTTACACACTGAACATGCATATCCGATGCATAGATACATAACTGAGGCTACTGATAAGCTGAGTTTTATACTAAACATGCATTTCTATTGCATGAGTACATGTCTAAACTGATTCATGAATGCACGACTGAATATGCAAGGGTAATGAATATCAAGTTTGTACTATAAATTAACATGGAACTGAGTAAAGCTAAGGAAGTCTGTTAACTTAAGTTGATTATGAATTTGTGGAGAAAAGGTGAGGATAGTTGGTCCTCATATCTATTTATTCTTCCCAAGTAACTCATCAATTGACTGATTTCACTAAAGAACTTTGACTAAGAGAACTTCTTTGTTCCTCAGTATGTGAATCTGATGGTCGAGGATCTGGACTGGGACCTCTTCGAAAGAGACAGCATTCTTAATATCTATGCCCTCTAAGGGAACTACAACTGATGTGTCACCAATGCATTTCTTTAGCAAGGAGATGTGGAATACTAGGTGCACTGAATCTAGATATGAAGGCAACTCAAGCTCATAAGATACCTTTTTTAAACAGCTGAGAATTCTATAAGGATCGACATATCGGGGACTGGCCTTCCCATTTTTGCCAAACCTCTTCACTTCCTTCATGGGAGATATTTTCAAGTACATAAAATCTCGGACCTTAAACTCGAGATCTTTTCTCCTCACATCAGCATAAGATTTCTATCGACTCTGGGAAGCCCTAAGCCTTTCTCTAATCAACTGAACCTTCTCTAAGGTATCAAACACTAAATCAGGTTCTACTACTATACCCTCTTCTCCCTCGAACTAAGAAATTAGAGATCTATGTCTCCTACCATAAAGAGCCTGAAATGGAGCCATCTAAATATTGAAATGATAACTGTTATTATATGAGAATTCGATTAAAGGCAAGTGATGATCCAAACTACATATATAATAAATAACTCATACTCTTAACATATCTTCTAGGATCTAAATGGTCCTTTTTGCTTGACTATCTGTCTGAGGGTGGAAGGTTGTACTGAGGTGAACTTAGGTACCAAGACCCTTTTGGAATGCCTTTCAAAGTAAGAGGTAAATTAGGTACCTCTATTTGAGATAATGCATACTGAGACTCCATGTAACCTGACTAACTCTCTGATATTGAGTTTGGCGTAGTCCTTGACTGAATATGAAGTATGAACTGGCAAGAAGTGAGCTGATTTAGTCATCTGGTCTACAGTGACCTAAATAGAATCATGCTGACGACAAGTATGAGCCAATCCCATAAAAAAGTTTATGTTCACATCTTCCCATTTCCATATGGAAATACTGAACTCCTACATGGACCCACTTGGTCTCTAGTGCTCAATCTTAACGTACTGACACGTAGAGCACTTAGCTACAAATTCTAAAATATCTCTCTTCATCCCACTCCACCAATACACCTTCTGTAAATCATGGTACATCTTAGTGGCCCCTGGATGAATAAAGTATTGTGCACCATTTGCTTCTTCAAGAATTTATTTCCTCAAGTCATCTACACCTGGCATACATAAACGACCTTGACAAAGTAGCACACTATCTCCCCTTGGGAGAAAACCTCTACTTTTTGATCTCTGACTGACTTTTTCAACTTAACAATTTTGGGATCTCAATCTTGCCTTTTATTCACTTCGAAAACTAGAGATAATTTTGAACTACTCCGCACCCACATACTACTCTTTGTTGAATCGACTAAGCGGACACCTAGTCGGGTAAGAAGATAAATTTCCTGAACTAACATCTTCTTATCATCCTTAATATGAGAAACACTACCTATAGACTACCTACTAAGAGTATCTTCCACTACATTGTCCTTTCTCGGATGATACAAAACACTCATATCATAATCTTTCAACAATTCTCACCATATTCTCTGACGTAAATTCAAATCTTTCTAAGAAAAGACATACTGCAAGCTTTTGTGATCTAGGAACACATCGACATGAACCCATACAAATAGTGCCTCCAAATATTTAAGGCAAACAATACAGCTGCTAACTCAAGATCATAAGTAGGGTAATTCCTCTCATTGGGCTTAAGTTATCTATAGGAAAAGACTATGACGTTACCTCCCTGTAAGAGGAAACAACCTAAACCTACTCTGGATTCATCACAGTACACAAAAAACCCATCTAAACCATCTAGTAGAGTTAAAACTAGGGATGAGGTAAGTCGAGTCTTCCACTCCTGAAAACTCTTATCGCAAGAATTTAACCACTAAAACTTGACTTTCTTCAGAGTTAATATGGACATGGGGGATGGAAAATACGAGAAAATTGTAACAAACCTACGATAATATCCACATAAACCCAAGAAGCTCCTGATATCTAATGGATAAATAGCTTTTGGCTAGTTTCTCACCGCTTTAGTATTTTAAGGATCAACTTTAACGCCATCACCATAAATAATATGACCAAGGAATGCTACTAACCTTAGCCAAAATTTACACTTACTGAATTTGGCAAACAACTGAAGAGCTCTGAGAGTCTGAAGTATGACTCTGAGGTGATTTGCGTAATCATTCTTGCTACGAGAATAGACCAGAATGTCATTGATGAAGACTATAACAAACATATCCAAGTACTACTTGAACAGGCGATTCATTAAGTCCGTGAAGGCTACTAGGGAACTAGTAAGAAAGTCTATTCTAAAGTTGATTTCCTTTTCAGGAGGAACCCCAGAAAGATCTTCAGGAAACACATATGAGAATTCATTTACTACTAGAACTGACTCAAAACTGGGAGTATCTAAACTAGAGTCTTTGACTCACACAAGATGGTAGACACATCCCTCAGATATTATTTTTCTCGCTCTAAGATTTGAAATCAACTAGCCCTTAAGCGTTGTGGTACTAACTCTGCATTTAATGAAAATTTCATTTGGAAAATGATTATTTACAATTCTATTTCTACAATTAACTGTGGCATAGCATGAATAGAGCCAATCTATGCCGACAATGACATCAAAATCCGCCATCTCTAGCTCTACAATGTCTGCTGATGTAACTTTCTGAGATATCATAATTGGATAGTTCCTGTATACCCATCGGGCTATAATAGATTTACCCACTGGGGTAGAAATTGAGAAAGGTTCTGCTAGGATTTTTGGATCGACTCTAAAGTTAATGACTATATAAAAAGTTACAAAAGATAAAGAAGCTCCTGGATCTAGCAAGGCATAAAAATGTAAATGGAAGATCTGTAACATACTAGTGACCAAATCAAGAGAATTGTCCTGATCTTATCTGATATAAAGTTCATAAAGCTTGTTTGGGAGTTGTGCACTGGTGGCACTGTAACCGGCACCCTGTGAATTCGGGTGACCGGACTAAGATTAGGACGGTTAAAATAACCCTGCGAACCTGACTAAGGACAATCTTTGATTCGATGTCCTGGCTTGCCACACCCGAAAAAACCATCACTGCCAGCTATACAGACTTTTTGATAGTTCCTACCACATTTTTGACAAAGAGGATCCATTTGAGTACTGCTGACACTACCCTAAGATTTATAGCCTGGCGCCCTATCTTTTTTACCATTTTTGAACATAGGTACTGGAGCACTGGCTGTGGAAGGAGATGGAACAAAAGATTTGGGAGAAACTAGGAATGATTACCAACCTTTAACTTAGGCTGAGTGAAATTGAAGCTACCTATTCTAGCTTTCTTGTTTGCCCTCTCTGTCTCCTTATTCTTAGCTTTGTCTATCTACTGAGCATGGACTATGAGCCTGAATATGTCCATCTCCTTAATTAACATTATTGTTCTACACTCCTTAACCATACTTTCTGACACCCCAGATATGAACTTGCTCATTTTGGACCTACTGTCTGCTACTACATGGGGAGCATATCTGGCTAACTGAGTAAACTGGAGAGAATACTCTTTCATACTCATATTTTCTTTCCTGATATTGATGATGTCTAACACCTTGGCTTCTCTCAGCTCTAAGGGGAAGAATCTATCTAGAAATCCAGTAGCAAACTCTTCCCATTCTATGGGCTCTACATCTGTGCCTTGTCTACCTTTAACTGCTCAAATTATTTATGAGCTACATCTTGTAGCTGATAGGTGGCTAACTCAGCACTCTTACTAGAAGTTACTACCATAATATATGTGACTTTTTGAACCTGATCGAGGAATTTCCATGGATCTTGTTTTGACTTAGATCCTTAGAATAGGGGAGGATTCATTCAAGTAAAGTCTCAAATTCTGGCTGCAGCAGTATTGGCAACTGGGTTAGCCTGAATAGCAGTTGGCTATTCATTTTGAGCTGCTACATAATTGGCTAGAGTGGTAAATACAACTTTAAATTCTGCAAGGGAGACATGCTCGGCCAGGGGATCTACCTAAATAGGCTGGGGTAGTTACTGATTTTTGGTTCTTCTTTTGTTAGTATTTTTAGGAGGTATGTTCTATAACAAAAGGAAGAAACAAATTAGACTGAGAGTTTAACTTGAGCTCATGCTGACTCGCATGACCTGAATACTGAAAGAAGGGAAACTTTTTCTAAAAACATCTCATAGCGTCCTCTCCATAAGTGTGGAGCATTAAACATCCATGCACAAGTCTCTACTACATGCATCTCCCTAGGACTCTATTATACCTTAGGTTTTGATACCAAGTTTGTAACACCCCGTGTCTGTAACCCGGACGCTACACGATACTTACAACCCCAAAGGACCATAAGCTAATAATGACTAATATCTATTGTGAGCACTGAATAATAATACTATAATAAATATGGAAAATAGGGTAAAATATGAGAAGTTTAAAAATCTTAAATACTGATAAAGAATATCCACTGTAATAATAATCTACAAAACTTAATACCGTTTGAAAGTCTAGTTTGAAAAGCCTCTAACTGAACTACCTGAATGTGGAGTTTATGGGACAAGTCCCCAACAAACTTCAACTATGAAATTACTAATAAACTAAAATATTACAATAAAAGTATGCCCTTGATATATGAGGACTCACTACTGAAACTGTTGCTGATAGCTGAATTTGCCTATGAGGGGTAAGGATCTTGAGCATCCGAACCTACGTTATGAGACATCATAGCATAAAGAAAGTTTATTCATTAGTACGTGGAATGTATTAGTATGCTAGATAAGGTAAGGCTGAATGCAAGGTTCATATGCATGAACAATAATTAACTGAGTGATATAAAGTAACTAAATATGAGAGTGCATAGATAGCTGAAACTATTATAAATACCAACTACACAATACTGTGCATATTGTAATTTAGCTTTTACTGAAGCTGAGTTTTGAGTAATTGATATCTAAGATTTACTAATAACTGAGCTATTGAAATAGAGAGGCTACATCTGACAGTCCTAATTCTGTAAAACTAAAATGAGTTCTATATTGAGACTGAAACTGAGACTGCAGAAAGTAATCATCTAACTGATATGCCCTTTTTTTGAATAGATTTAGGGTCCAACCTATAACCCCAGCTGGAACAGTGTCAGTATCGTGCCATGGGTAAAGATAAGCTGATGAGTTACCCTCATTTGGAAGGTTCTCTAATGAGAATGGTAGAACCCTCAACTGGTAGGTTAAAACACCTCATCAACCCCTAACTAGAAGGTTGATGTATCAACCTACTCTGGCTAAGTAGTTTTGGAATACAAATACTGCTTCTAAGGATCATACCTTCTACTGGCAAGGGAACCCTCATCCTTGGGTTCACTTGATATTCAATCCTACTCCTAACTAAATAGATACTAAACTAATTATACTGAGCTGAACAAGACTGATACTGAGTTTCACTGAGTTCTGTAACTGACTAGGTTTACTGATCATGACACTATTGAGACTATTTTGTAACTACTGTAGCTATAGGTAAATAGCTAGATTTTCGGTATTAGATACCCCCTGGACTCAATAGCGAGAAAATAAATCATAACATGATCTTGAAAAGCATAACAATGTCCACTTGTTCATAATTCATTCATTGAGTCATTTTATTAATCACCTGTAGGTCACAAACTTGTACATATTAGGAATAAATAGTGACATGTCATGATTCTACTATCTTCTTCACATAAGAATTTTAGCAAACACTTGGGAAGCATGGATTATTTCACATGATAATGGCTAATACATGAACATCATGGATATAATACTCAATTTCAAATTCAAGGGTTTAGCATGCAATTCATATAATTCCCCATAAATGTTATTCTCAGAAATATCAGTAACTCAGTAATCTCAGTAGTATTTCATCAGTCAATGAAAATCACTGAACTTAGTCCAGTTCAGATCAGTTAATCATGTTTTTGTGTTTATTCAGATGGGAGTAGGAATTAGCACCGAGTTGACTCAAGGATGGGGCGACACACTGACAGTTGAGGGTGCGATCCTTTGAAGCAATCTTTATATTTCAGAACTATGTAGCCAGCATAGGTTGAGATATCAATATTGATAGATGAGGGTTAAAGAGGTGGATTAACACTGTTAGATGAGGGTCCCACCATTCTCTTTTGGGGAAACTGTCAGATGAGGGTCACCCACAACTTCTTCTTAACATTGATGCGGTACTGACATTCTTCCAATTGGGGTTACAGATTAGACCCCAACTCAGCTATAATATCTTATTAGGGGCATGTCAGTTAGATAAATATTTCCCACACTTATAGTCTCATTCTTAGTCTCAGTAATAGAACTCATACAGTTCTATTAAATTCATGATTGTCAGATACAGTCACCTAATTCAGTATGGAACTCAGCTAGTTCCATCAAAATAGGATGTATTCATGCATGTATTATCACGTTCAGGTTATTCAGTTAGTTAGTATTGTTCATGCATATAAACCCCTTGCATTCAGCCTACCTCACATTCATACCAATACATTCAATCATACTAACATATTTGTGCTATCGTGCTTTATATCGTAGGTTCAAAAGTACAAGCTCTAGAGCATCCTTAGTAGATCAGACGTTCAACAGCTAGAGTAGCAGTAAGTCCTCATAATTTGAGGATAGCATGATTATCTTATTACTTTATTATTTTAGTTGTTCGGAGTTAGTCGAGGACATATCCCATTAACTTCATAGTTTTTAGGAAGTTTAGAGGCTTCCAGACAATAGCATATTCAGACAGTTATTTTAGTTTTGGTATGGTGATACCGTATTAGCCAGATGTTATGTTTTATTAAATATTTAAAACTTATGGCCTTTCAGTCTTTTATTCTGCATTTATAAAATATGTTATGTAGTGCTCAGCAAAGATATCAGTCATAGGTTAGGTTGGGGTCTTTTAGGGTTGTGATCACCATATGGTGTTCCTGGTACCAAATTTGGCGCATTAAAAACTTGGTATCAGAGCCTTAGGTTTGATAGAGTCCTAGGAAGTCTGAAAGCCACATCTTGTAAACTCTTGTACATGGGTACGTGGCACACCATATTCTGTACAGGAGGCTATGAGATGTTTTAGGAATAGTTTCCCCTATTTTAGTATTCATGTCATGCCTATTAGAATGAGCTTAAATTAACCCTCGGTCTAATCTATTTCTCCCTTTCATTTATAGAATATGCCTTCTAAAAGAAGAAATCAGCCTGTCCAAGTAGATCCCCTGGACGAACATATTTCTTATGCAGAGTTTAGAACTGTATTCAGTACTCTGGCTAATTCAGTTACATTCCAGAATAAATGACCAACTATCATTCTGGCTAACCTAGTGGACAATTCAGCTGCAGCTAGGATTTAGGACTTTACCTGAATAAATCCTCCATCCCTTTTTAGGTCTAATTCAGATGAGGGCCCTCGGGAATTCCTTAATAAGGTTTAGAAGGTTACGAATATCATGGTGGTAACTTCTTGTGAAGGTGCTGAGTTAGCTACATATCTGTTGCAGGATGTGCCTCACACATAGTTTAAGTAATAGAAGACAGAGAGGGCCACAGATGCAAGGCCTATTGAGGGGGAGGAGTTTGCCATTGCATTTATAGATAGATTCTTTCCCCCAGAGTTGAGAGAAGCTGAGGTATTAGAGTTTATTAACCTCAGGCAGGGCAACATGATAGTGAAAGATTATTCTCTTAAGTTTACTCAACTAGCTTGATATGCTCATCAAGTAGTGGCAGATAGCACGTCCAAGATAAGTAAGTTTATTTTTAGGCTGAATGATAGTATGGTAAATAAGTGCAGATCCACAATGATGATTAGTGAGATGGACATAGCCAAGATTAAGATCTATGCTTAATAAATAGAAGAGAAAAAGATTAAGATGAGAGAGAAGTAGAATAAAAAAGCTAGAACCAGTAACTTAACTTCAATTAGCCTAAGTCAGAGGGTGGTAACCGTTCTTTGTTCTACCTAAAGTCATCTATTCTATCTTTTTCCTCAGCTAGTGCTCTAGTTCCTAAGTTCAGGGATAGTAACAAAGATAGGGCGCCAAGCTCTAAGTATTAGAGCAGTGTTAGCAGTGCCCGAACCAATCCTCTTTGCCAGACTTGTGGTAAGAACCACAAGTGTATTTGTAGAGATGGCAGTGATGTGGGTTTTGAATGTGGCTAGCCCGGACATAGAGTTAAAGATTGTCCCCAGTCAGGATTTCAAGGTCAGCAGAATCATTCCTCAGTTCAATCCAGTCACCCGAGTCATCAGGGTGCTACTTCCAGCACAACTAAGGGATATATCTATTATCTTTTTCAAGTTTAGGACACTAGTTCCAAAACTCCCAGTCTCAAATCAATCCCAGTAGTGAATAAATATTCAGATATCTTTCTCGATGATCTTCCAGGAATTTCTCTCGTGAGGGAAATAGACTTCGGCATTGATCTTCTTCCAGATACTCGGCCTATATTTATTCCGCCATACAGAATGGCACCAGCAGAACTTAGAGAATTGAAGAAATAGTTAAACAATCTCCTAGACAAGGGATTTATCAGACCCAGTATGTCCCCATGGGGTACACCAGTCTTATTCTTATTCGTGCAGAAGAAAGATGGTTCTCTTAGAATGTGTATATTCTACCATCAAATCAATAAAGTTACGATCAAAAACAAGTATCCACTTCCTAGAATTGATGACTTGTTTGGCCAACTTTAGGGTGCCAATTACTTCTCCAAGATAGACATCAGATCATGCTATCATTAACTCAGAGTCAGAGAATTTGATATTCTGAAAATAGCTTTCCAAACTCTGTATGGTAACTTTAAATTCTTAGTCGTGTCCTTTGGTCTTACCAATGCCCCAGTAGTTTCATAGACTTGATGAACCATGTGTTCAAGAAGTACTTGGACATGCTCATCATAGTTTTCATAGATGCTATTCTTGTCTATTCCCATAGCGAGCAAGATCATACAGACCATATCAGAATAGTATTATGGACTCTCAAAAATCATTAGTTGTTTGCCATATTCAGTAAATGCAAGTTTTGGCTAAGGTTAGTAGATCCTTAGAGTTGATTCTCAAAATACTGAAGTGGTAAGAAATAGGCCTCGCCCTATCTCTCCATCAGATATCAAGAGTTTCTTGGATTTAGCTGGCTATTACAGATGATTTGTTAAGGGATTTTATTTTATTGCATCCCTTATGTATTGATTGACTCATAAGAAAGTCAGGTTTCTGTGGCTAGATCCTTGCGAGAAGAGTTTTTAGAAGTTGAAGACTGGACTCACCTCAACCCTAGTTTTAGCTCTTCTGAATGGTTCAGATGGGTTCATGGTGTACTGTGATGCATCTAGAGTGGGTTTGGATTGTGTCCTCATCCAGTATGGTAAGGTCATAGCCTACGCCTCAAGACATCTTAAGCCCCATGAGAAGGATTATCCGACTCATGATCTTGAGTTAGCAACCATAGTTTTTTCCTTAAAGATTTAAAGGAATTACTTATATGGTGTTCATGTAGATGTATTCATAGATCATAAGAGCCTTCAGTATGTATTTTCTCAGAAAGACCTTAAACTTTGCTCAAAAAGATTGTTAGAGCTCTTGAAATATTATGACATAAGTGTCCTTTGTCATCCGAGCAAGGCTAATATAGTGGCCGATGCTCTCAGTATACTGTCTATGGGTAGTGTTGCTCATGTTGAGGACAGTAAGAAGAAGTTATCTCAAGAAGTCCATCAACTTTTTAAACTAGGTGTCCGCTTAGTCAATTCAGTAGAAGGTAGTATATGGGTTCAGAACAGTTCAGAATCATCTCTAGTATCCAAGGTAAAAGAAAAGCAAGATAGAGATCCTAGTCTTGTTAAGTTTAAAAAATCAGTCAAATATAAAAAAAATAGAGGTTTTATCCCAAGGGGGAGATGGTGTTTTGCATTGTCAGGGTCGTCTACGTGTTATAGGTGTAGATGACTTAAGGCAACAAATTTTTTTAGAAGCGCATGGTGCGCACTACTTGATTCATCCAGAGGCCACTAAGATGTACCGCGATTTGCGGGAGATCTATTGGTGGAGTATAATGAAGAGAGATTTTATAGATTTTATGGTTAAATACTCTATATGTCAGCAGGTTAAGATAGAGCATCAAAAGCCTAGTGGGTCCATGCAGGAGTTTAGTATTCCTACTTGAAGTGGGAAGAAGTGAACATGGACTTTGTGATGGGATTTCCTTATACTCATCATCAGTATGATTCAATCTGGGTCATTGTAGATAGGATAACCAAATCAGCTTATTTCTTTCTAGTCCATACCTTCTATTCACCTGAGGATTATGCCAAACTCTATATCAGGGAGTTGGTCAGATTACACGGTGTTCCATTGTCTATTATCACAAATAGAGGTACCTAGTTCACCTCTCACTTTTGGAAAGAATTCCAAAAGGGTCTCGGTACCCAAGTTCATCACAGTACAACCTTTTATCCACAGAAAAATGGTCAAGAAGAAAGGATCATTCAGACTTTATAAGATATCCTATGAGCATGTGCATTTGATTTCAAGAGTAGTTGGGATGATCACTTGCCTTTGATTGAGTTTGAATACAACAACACCTATCATTCAAGCATTCGGATGGCTTCATTCAAAGCTCTCTATGGTAGGAGATGCAGATCTCCAATCGGTTGGTTCAAATTTAGTGAGGCCTCAATTATAGGGCCTGACTTACTATTCGATGCCTTAGAGAAAGTTCAGTTGATCAGATAATGACTCAAGATAGCTTAGAGCCAACAAAAATCATATGCAGATATGCACAAAAAGGATTTTGAGCTTGAGATTGGTGATTATGTGTACTTAAAAATCTCTCCCATGAAGGGAGTGAAGCGATTTGAAAAGAAGGGAAATCTCAGTCCTCGATATGTCGGTCCCTTTAAAATTCTCAGTCATTTTGGTAAGGTATCTTATGAGCTTGAATTTCCTTCAAATCTAGCCTTAGTTCATCTAGTGTTCCATGTATCCATGCTAAAAAATTGCACAGGTGACCCAACAGTTGTAGTCCCAGTATAGGGCTTAGACATTTAGAACAACCTTTCTTTTGAAGAGATCCCAGTCAAAATTCTTGACTACTAGACTCGCAGGCTGAGGAGTAAAGAATTCCCTCAAGTCAAAGTTTTTGTCGGAATTAGTTCGTTAAGGGAGCTACTTGGGAAGCAGAAGTAGACATATTGACCATGTATCATCACCTCTACTCCGAAAACTCAGACTCAGCCCAAGGTAGTATCTTTCCTCAAGATTATTCAGTTTTATGTTCATATTTTAGTTATAAATTTGGTATCAAATACCTTTGTATTTCCATTCATATGTTCATGTATCATGTCAGTCGTGTATTCATGCATCAAATATGCATTCTCATTATGATAAACTCAACTTCTCAGTAATTTCAGTCTTGCATTCACAAAGACTATCTGTCACATATCCATGCGTCCGACATGCATATTCAGTATGAGATTTTAGTACATCAGAAGTTCTAGTCATATAGATATGTTCAAATGTTCACGTCCCTTAAGTTAGATTAATCTATCAACTTTCCCAGTCTAGTCAGTCCTATTCGAGAATGAATGTTCCCAAGGGGGAGATATTGTTATACTCCGAACTTTCTTTAAGTCAAATCTAGTCTCCAGAAGAGTTAGTAATGAATTCCTAAATGATTAATATTTAAATCAGATAGAATTTCCCCAATTCTGAATTTTTATCACGTGGGAAATTGAATAAGCTTTCCAATGATACCAACTTTGTCCAAATTAGGTATCGAAGTAAAAAGTTATAGATGTTTTATAGAGAACTATTGAAACTACCCAGAAGCGACGTCAGGCCGATGGACCATCGAGCCAGCAACGGACCATCGCCCAAGCTGTTCCGACTAAGGTAGTGGACCCGACTTTTGGTCAAGTGCGATGGTTAGGACCGACAGACCATTTATCTAGCGATGGACCGTCGCCCAAATTGTCACAGATGAGACAGAAAGTTCAGGTTTTGGACAAGTATGATGGGATGGACCAACGGATCATCGAGCCAGTGATGGACCATTTCCCAAACCATCTCCACTTCCGATCAGCGATTTTAAGCCATTTTAAGAGAGTATTTGGGTGTTTATTCACCCATTTTAAACCCTAATTATACCAAACCAGAGCTCATAACTTTTTTATTCATGCATAACACCAAATTAAGTTTCTCTCAAAAATCAATCCCCAAGAACAAGAAATCCTAGGTGTTTAATCCCAAGTCAAGAATTCAAGCTTTCCTCCACCAATCTTTAAGAAATTATCTACCCAGGTATGTAAGCTATTGATTCTTGGGTTTCGTTCACCCATGAAGCTTAAGAATCCAATTTTTAAACTCATAAATTGTGATTTTCATGTGGTGGGTTGATTTTAATTATGTTGATGTGGTTGTTTGAATCCCAAGTTGGATTCTTTGTATACTTTTCATGAAATCATTCTAGTATGTAGTTTGGAAACTTTTAAATTAAGTGGATTAAAGTAACCATAATGTATGAACTAGTGTATATACCTAAGTCTAAGGTTATGCATTCAATGTCTTTGATAAAATGCCCAAGAGAACAAGAATCATTCGTTAGGTCTCAATTATGACCAAATTGATGAACCCATGCTTTACCCTTATGTTCAAAATGACTTCCATGTTATTATCATGCATTGAAATTTTTTGATGGATTGTTCATGAGATTAGCCTTATGAAATTAGGACATGTTTATATGCATTCCAATTTATGTACCAAACCTTGATAATCAAGTGCCTCATGAAATTCCCCAATGATTGTATTATGGCTTGTTGATTATGGTCGTGAGTCCAGAAAGTATCATGTTTTGTCAGTTTCAGGCTATCGAGTCCTAGGGGTGCTTGTACTTGACAATTTAGCTCTGTGCCTAGAACCAGTGTTAGTTTTTAAGATACTCTCTGTTAAGCCATGCTCATAGAATTCAGTCAGACTTATGACTCAGGAAAACTCAGAAATCCTAGTAATCTTAGAAATATAAGTAACTCAGTAATCTCAGTAGTATTTTGTCATTCAATGGATCTCACTGAACTAAGTCTAGTTCAGATCAGTTAATCATGTTTCAGTGTCTATTCAGATGGGAGTAGGAATTAGCACTAAGTGAACCAAGGATGAGGCCACAAATTGACAGTTAAGGGTGTGATCCTTAGAAGCAATCCTTGTATTCCATAACTATGTAGCCAGCATAGGTTAAGACATCAACACTGACAGATGAGGGTTGATGAGGTGGATTAACACTGTCAGATTAGGGTCCCACCATTCTCCTTTGGGGACACTATTAGATAAGGGTCACTCATAGCTTGTCCTTATTAGTGGTACGATATTGACACCCTTCCAATTGCAGTTACAGATTGGACCCTAACTCAGCTATAATAGCTTATTAGGGACATGTCAGTTAGATGACTGCTTCCCATAGTTATAGTCTTAGTCTTAGTCTTAGTAATTGAACTCAGATAGTTTTATAGAATTTAGGACTGTCACATACAGTCACCCAGTTCAGTACGGAACTCAGCTAGTTTTATCAGAAATAGGATTATCAGACATGGTCATTCAGATAATAGTACATCAGTCATACAAAACTTATATAAGTAATCAGATTAAGTGATGTCATGATATCAGTTACAATTCACGTATTCATGAATGTATTCTCACATTCAAGTTATTCAAAAAGTTAGTATTGTTCATTCATATAAACTCCTTGTATTTAGCATACCTCACTTGCATACCGGTATATTTAATTATACTAATGCATTTGCACTATATTTTTTTATACCATAGGTTCGAAAGTATGAGCTTTAGAGCATCCTTAGTAGATCAGAGGTTCAATAGTCAGACTAGCAGTGAGTCCTCATCATTCGAGGATAGTATGATTATTTTATTACTTTATGATTTTAGTAGTCTGGAGTTATTTAGGGAGATGTCCCATCAATTCCACAGTTTTAAGGCAGATTAGAGGCTTCCAGACTATAGCATGTTCAGACAGTTATTATAGTTTCGGTATGGTGATACCATATTATTCAGATGTTATGTTTTATCAGATATTTGAAGCTTATGGTCTTTCAATCTTTTATTCCATATTTATACAGTATGTTATGCAGTGCTCAGTACAGATATCAGTCATGGGTTAGCTTGTGGTCCTTCGGGGTCATGAGC